>NC_083469.1:6822418-6867418 GCF_030014155.1 Tachysurus vachellii | reverse complement strand
CCGTATCTACAATATCGACAATCAACATTGTAGAAGAAAACGCACTTCTCTTTCATTATTAGACTTCGATTATGTGGCATGTTCCACCTGTCTTTACTATAGAAACGATGAGCTATTATTAAAGCGAAGACATTAATACAGTACTGTGATTTGCAGCCCTAACTACTGCCAGAGCTGCCGGTAAAGGAAATATAACAACAGAGCTGCTTTTTCTAGAAAATCAATCCGATCAGATTTGAGAATTCAACGGCTCTGTGGTTAAAGTCGCATAAATCAATGTCACTTGTCACCTATTTTTTCACAATAGAGGCAACACATGTTTCAATGTTTCTTTTTTTTTCTTATTTTTATTTGTGAGATCCCTCGTCTTCACCACCAGCAGAACTCTAATGGCTTTCTATTCACTTTATGAAGTATGCTCACTACATAGAAGGGAATAAAAACACGATATATTATTATATATTATAATCATTATAGTAGTAGTAGTAGTAGTAATAATAATAATAATAATAATAATAATAATAATAATAATAACAATAATAATAATAATAATAATAATAATACCCTTTATATGAAATAGAAATCTGTCACACCAATAAGTGCTTCTTAAAAATAAACTAAAATCTATTGACATGTGCTATCACTTTAGAACACACACAAACACAGTGTTTTTACACGTCATATAAAGTCCATTTAAAAGCTTGTTTAAGCACAGAATCCTGCTGAAATAGACAACATTCAACATTCAATTTAATTTTCTTGTGAATATCCTGGCACCAGTTTCACATTTTCCACAATGTTCCCATCATCTGAGCAGGGAGAAGCTGTCATCTGCACCCTTCACATTCATCTGTCCAGTTGTTCTTCTTTCCTCTCTTGCCTGCCCACACTCCACCCTACCTTTGGTCCGGATCACAAGCGCTTCATTGTGGGTTCGAGGGACACTTGTGCTGAATGGGTAGAAGTGACACTCACAGACAGACCGGAACAGGGGAATGTATTCATGATGGTGAAACGGGATGATTTGGTGCTTTAGATCTTTAGAGCTGATGTTTCTCAGACAGCCTTGAGCGTGATAATGCACACACACATACACACAAACACACACACACAAGCACACCTACACACAGATTTAGTTTTAGATAAATAAATTATTAACCCGTAACAAGCTTGTCTTTATCTCTCCACACTTCATCATTTAAAACAGAGAGTGAGAGAACGAATAAGAGTAAAGGGCAGAAAAGCTTATTTAAAGGCCAGAGAGAAGAGGACTAATGAAATGTAGAAATTTGCAAAACATCAAAGGGTTTTTATTCAGAAGCGAGAGACAGGGGAGAGAGATGGAGCAGACGAGAAAGATCATGAGATCGGTTTTCCACAGCGAAGCTCTACTTGTCGAGGGGGTGATTCATTGGAGATGGAGGTTTGACCTCCAATTAATTTCCTTTTTTTACTTTGTGAGGTGGGTTTGAAGGTTGGACTGCGCCAATTTCGGAGAGTAGCTCCGTAACTTGGAGGTTTCTTTGTTTTCTGGCCCAGTGTCATGGGTTTAATACATGTGGACATAATGTGTGTTAGGATTATTTGATAACTGCTTTATGTTAATAGTGCAGAGGACAGAAGAGTGCATGGGTTTTTTTTAAGGCTGGAGTAAAAAATTACAGCAGTTTTGTATGTATTCAAGTGTGTGTTATGGTCTTGTGTGTGGGTGCTTGGATGTGCACCTGAGTTGTGTGTGTGTGTTTGTCTGTGTGTGTCTGTGTCGGGTGCATGCATATGTGCGTGTGTTTGTGTGCTGATAAGAATGATGCTCGAAACAATCTGGTGTGTGTGGTGGGGGTGTTTGGCTTGAAAAGGGGGAGCCATGATCATTTCCAGCATCTGTGAGTGTCCAATATTGATATACAGAAAATTACCACTAACCAAATAATTCAGTCCAGTCTTCCTACACTGAAAGTCCTTGCTGGCTGAATCATTTAGTCTGGTCTTCATATAGTATTCGAATTACTACTAACTGATTCATTTTTGTCTAGTATTTTTATACAGACTACTTAGTAAATGAATCTTTTAGCCTTTTAGCCTGTGTACAGATTCACTGTTAACTGAATCATTTAGTCTGATCTTCATATAGTATGGGAGTCACCAGTAATTGATTCATTTTTGTCTAGTATCTTTATACAGACTACTTAGTAAATGAAATATTTTGTCTAGTCCCTGTGTACAGATTCATTATTAAGTGAATCTTTTAGTCCAATATTCATGTATTTTATAAATATATTAAATATTTTTAATCCAGTCATCCTGTTAAAGGAATCATATATAATTAAATCATTATAGTTAAATGACTATGTAACTACAGAGTAGTAACTATGCTAAATCAGTTACTGCTCTGTTATTATTAATTATTATAATACTTGCAAACTGAATCCTGTGCTCTAGCTCTCTCTCTCTCTCTCTCTCTCTCTCTCTCTATATATATATATATATATGTATGTATGTATGTATGTATGTATGTATGTATATATATGTATATACATATATATGTATGTGTATATGTATATATACACACACTCCACTATCTGAATAATTTAACCTACCATATATACGGAGAGTCCTTACTCATAGAATCATATAGTCCGTATTCATACACAGAGTTCTTGCTACTGAATCATTTAGTCGAGTCTTGCTGTTCAGGAAATCATAAACAGCAAAAACACTTTTGCTAAATTTTTCAACCAGAAATCAAAACTCGATATCACTAGTTATCGTGCTCCAGCACACCGTACGAACATATTTGATTCAGCTTGTTTTGAATTGAATCAGCTCTGTGCTGTACAGTGCTTTGTCTCCTGCAGGCCTGGAGAAATCTTCTATTAGATAATTGGGAGATAAAAATTAAATGATTTTAGAGTCTTATCGTTTTTAACTGGGGTTTTTATTTCAAAACAGAATCACTGTGTTTTCCAGGAAAATAGACGCAGTCCAGTTGTTTTTCCCAGTTCTGTAAAATTGATGTACATATCTTAATAATGCTCTTTAGTTTTCTTATTCTAATGGCATTCTAAATTGTGAGCTTCTGCATATTTTATTCTTAAATATTATGGATGTCCACACTGACACCTAGTGGAAATTAGCGGAACTACAATGCACTTGGTTAGATTCAAGAGCTTTTTTTCTTGAAAAGGGCCGTCAGTTCTTGTACTGTAGAAATACTTCTGTATTACTCCTTTTAAAAGCTGCTCTCTGTATATTTGTGTGCGTGTGTGTGTGTGTGTGTGTGTGTGTGTGTGTGTGTGTGTGTGTGTGTGTGAGAGTGAGTGAGTGAGTGAGTGTGTGTCTGGTTTTCAAAGCTACACAGAGTGTTTGAAGCTGCTGTGGTGTTCCTCCCTGTGCAGACTAAGCACTCCCGGTGGACATCGTTTGATGTGACCCCTTGAGGGAGCTAGTGCTCTACACATTTTATGCTTTTTAAGAGTTCAGATTGCACTCTGTACCTTTGAGCAAGTAGACACACACACTCGTACACCCCAGAGAGTATAAACTTGTTCAGCTTTGAGTTGAATGCGAAATGTCTCTCCAAGTCACATTTGTTCTATTGATTTGTTACTTTTTTGTTTGTTTAGCGTATTATTTCCTATCTTTTTTCCTTGGTACTCAGTGAATAATTCTATGATGTTAATGCTAAGGAAACTATTAATGATTTCCTTAAAAGATCGCCAACTCTGTGATGTGATGCACAGAATAAATGTGCGGTAATTATATGACAATTTTAATACAGCTCATTATTGTCACATTATCACGCTATTGTTATTAGTAGTAAACAGGCATGCAGCACTTTAGCTTACAATGCATTAAGTTACAGAATATTAAATAAGTAGGTATGTGGTATTTACATGGAATTACTAGTACTTTGCGTTTTGAACTCTAAAGTAAGTTATGGGAAATATGCAAGGTTTGGATAGCAGCAACTGGTGCCACTGTGTACCAAAAATATTTAATAATTTAGCAGATATTTGTGATATTTGTTTGCTTTTTATTTTATTTACTATATTCAAGCTAGAGATAAAGTGGTACATCAGACCTATATATTTAAAGAGAGTGTAATAACTTTTTTTTTTTTCTCTTTTTTTTTCTCTCTCTTGCTCTCTCTCTCAGGCTCTGAAGCAGAAAGGGCTGGGTGAGATCACAACAGAAATCAGACAGAACACTGTCTTCTACTATGCTGAGGATTACCATCAGCAGTACCTGCACAAAGTGCCTAATGGTTACTGCGGGTTAAAGGGCACCGGGGTCTCCTGCCCTTTCAGCTCCAACAAGGACGAACTTTGACTCAGAGGCCACTGGGAAGCATGAACGCTTTTCTTACTCAGGTGTTTACTTCGTAAACACCTGAGTAAGGCATGAGTGAGCACTAGTGTGTGTGAAAATCAATACAGGCTGATGGTAATTAATTAAATACAGGGAATGTATAATGCATGAATAATTGTAAAAAAAAATATACAATAATAATAAAAAAAATATATTTTTATGCAAAACATTTGGAATCTTTTGTGCTGTGTGCTCTAAACAAATAAAGTCAGTTTTAAAGGGATATCCCAGTCTTTTTCAAGCTTTCTCTCTCTCATATTCTCAGATTTTAACATTTTCAGCTACATATTGTGTGGTTTTTGGTTTCTCTAAAGGATTTACCCCCAGCTTACTCCTATAAGTGGGGAAAAAAAAGAAAAATTGCATATGAAGGTTTTCAAACCTGCCTCTGTGTTTATAACGTAATTTACTTAAAAAATTACCTCTAAGGTCTAAAGAATTCTGATCTTCTAGTGTAAAATAATGTCTCTCTTTTTGATATAGACATTACTTATGGCTTTTAAACATCCTCCTCATCCTCATGTGTTCAGTCAGCTGACCACTATTCTTGCTGAACAGTAATTTCACTATCATTTCCGTAATGGCACATAGCTATCCAAAATACTGACTGTGAGGAAATTACACTTTTCCCTTGCAACGTTTTAGATGGGTTCACAACATGGTTGGATTACAGCCTTAATACTAACAGGTCAGTACAGTAGAGATGTCCAGTACATATACAGTAGTATATGATTGCCAGATAAATATCATTCTATCATTCTTGGATAAAATATAGTCCTTTCATGTCTATGCCTTAGACATATATATTACACAGTTATGTGAAACAATTATCAGTTCTTTATTAAGAAATGTCAACATGTCAATTTCTGATCATGTTTTAATTTATACCTATAGATAAAAGTGATGTAATTGCATGTAAACAACAACACTTTTTCACTTAATAAACAAAAGAAATCAACAAAAATTATATTTTAACTGAGGAAAAAATGAGGACACCCCATGACCTGATAGTTAGCGTTTCCCCCTTTGGCTGAAATAATCTGAATGAGACGTTTCTTGTAGCCATTTATCAGTTTCTTACATCAACTGGAAGAAAGTTTCCCCCACTCTTCAATGCAGAATTCTTTTAGCTGTGTGATGTTTGAGGGGTTTTCTTGCATACACAGTACATTCCAAATCACCCCACAGGATCGAATTGATATATATATATAATATACTTTTATATAACATTTTGTTTATTCCACCAATATGTGTTTGTAATGTTTTTTTATAGTGTAAATTCAGCACTAATTCTCTTACGCTTGAACAATACTGTCTTATCAAACCAGCTCGTGTGAAGATGTATCAAGTTATTCAAAGTTGAACAAATAAAGTAAATTCATATATTTACATGTTATGCTTTTATGGTAACCATTTGCCATCATGCAAACAAATGCAAATCCTTTTGAATCAGTATTTTGTCTAAATATTTTGCTGACTTTTCTAACAGCTTCCACTTCTGTTTTAAACAGGTTTTCTGTTCTTTTATTTTTCTTTTTTGAGTATGTTTTCATGATAATGATGTTTGCAAAAGAAATACACTACACTGGAAAATGTGCTGACTTAATTTTTTTTATTTTTAATAATATTATGTGGAGAGGGCACGGTGGCTTAGTGGTTAGCACGTTCGCCTCACACCACCAGGGTTGGGGGTTCGATTCCCGCCTCCGCCTTGTGTGTGTGGAGTTTGCATGTTCTCCCCGTGCCTCGGGGGTTTCCTCCGGGTACTCCGGTTTCCTCCCCCGGTCCAAAGACATGCATGGTAGGTTGATTGGCATCTTTGGAAAAATTGTCCGTAGTGTGTGAGTGCGTGAGTGAATGAGAGTGTGTGTGTGCCCTGCGATGGGTTGGCACTCCGTCCAGGGTGTATCCTGCCTTGATGCCCGATGACGCCTGAGATAGGTACAGGCTCCCCGTGACCCGAGGTAGTTCGGATAAGTGGTAGAAAATGAATGAATGAATGAATATTATGTGGAATAATAGACCTGATTCCTTTAAAATGTGCCTTGAAAAAGAGTGTACGGCCTCAGAATTGTGTCTAATCCATCGAAGCCAGAATGTAGCTCTCATCATAACATTTTCTTTAAGATTAATAAATGATTAATAAAAATTTACTTTTTATTTAGATTGAATTCCCTTTTGTACCATTTTTCTTTTCTGCGTGCAGGTCATCTTTTATATTGTCCACTAGATGGCAGCAGATCCCAACATTCACAATATTATACATAATTTGCATGAGTTCCACTCGGACTTTTTTTTTCTTGACTTCCAATCCGTGTTCCAGACCACTTACTGACTATTGCCTTGTACTAAGCGGCATTATTATTTATGCTTAATAATATGCACAGATAGTGAGTCTTTAATCAGTTGTCATTTTGTTAGTTGCCCCTACAACTTACATGTAGGTCACTTTGTAAGTATTGATTACTGGCAAAATAAAAGACATTTGAACACTATGTCATGATTACAATCGCATTAACTTGTAGCTTAAATATGAAACTCATGTCTGATACTTGGGTTACAGCAGAATATCTGCACGGCTGTGTTTGAAAAATGAACGACCAAATATGACGCCCTCTAGTGACTGACTGCAGTATGATGTTCTTTTTAACTCAGTCTAAGTTTATACATAGTGTTTCTTTATGTATTGTCTGTTTATGTATTTACCTCTATCAGTCTCTACTTCAGTTTATACCTCTAACCATCTCTATTGCTCAGTTTATACCTCTAACAGACTTTTATGTTCAGTCTCCACCTCTAACAGACTTTTATGTTCAGTCTCCACCTCTAACAGACTTTTATGTTCAGTCTCCACCTCTAACAGACTCTACTGCTCAGTCTCCACCTCTAACAGACTCTACTGCTTAGTCTCTACCTCTAACAGACTTTTATGCTCATACTCCACCTCTAACAGACTCTACTGCTTAGTCTCTACCTCTAACAGACTCTACAGCTTAGTCTCTACCTCTAACAGACTCTACAGCTTAGTCTCTACCTCTAACAGACTCTGCTGCTCAGACTCTACCTCTAACAGACTCTACTGCTTAGTCTCTACCTCTAACAGACTCTACTGCTCAGTCTCTACCTCTAACAGACTCTACTGGTCAGACTTTACAGCTGATAGACTCTACTGCTCAGTCTCTACCTCTAACAGACTCTACTGCTCAGACTCTACCTCTAACAGACTCTACTGCTCAGTCTCTACCTCTAACAGACTCTACAGCTTAGTCTCTACCTCTAACAGACTCTACTGCTCAGTCTCTACCTCTAACAGACTCTACAGCTTAGTCTCTACCTCTAACAGACTCTAC
This sequence comes from Tachysurus vachellii, assembly GCF_030014155.1. Lineage (NCBI taxonomy): Eukaryota > Metazoa > Chordata > Actinopteri > Siluriformes > Bagridae > Tachysurus > Tachysurus vachellii. The sequence goes on along the minus strand of NC_083469.1, from coordinate 6,859,700 downwards.
TGCTCAGTCTCTACCTCTAACAGACTCTGCTGCTCAGTCTCTACCTCTAACAGACTCTACTGCTCAGTCTCTACCTCTAACAGACTCTACTGCTCAGTCTCTACCTCTAACAGACTCTACTGCTTAGTCTCTACCTCTAACAGACTTTTATGCTCATACTCCACCTCTAACAGACTCTACTGCTTAGTCTCTACCTCTAACAGACTCTACAGCTTAGTCTCTACCTCTAACAGACTCTGCTGCTCAGACTCTACCTCTAACAGACTCTACTGCTTAGTCTCTACCTCTAACAGACTCTACTGCTCAGTCTCTACCTCTAACAGACTCTACTGGTCAGACTTTACAGCTGATAGACTCTACTGCTCAGTCTCTACCTCTAACAGACTCTACTGCTCAGACTCTACCTCTAACAGACTCTACTGCTCAGTCTCTACCTCTAACAGACTCTACAGCTTAGTCTCTACCTCTAACAGACTCTACTGCTCAGTCTCTACCTCTAACAGACTCTACAGCTTAGTCTCTACCTCTAACAGACTCTACTGCTCAGTCTCTACCTCTAACAGACTCTGCTGCTCAGTCTCTACCTCTAACAGACTCTACTGCTCAGTCTCTACCTCTAACAGACTCTACTGCTCAGTCTCTACCTCTAACAGACTCTACTGCTTAGTCTCTACCTCTAACAGACTTTTATGCTCATACTCCACCTCTAACAGACTCTACTGCTTAGTCTCTACCTCTAACAGACTCTACAGCTTAGTCTCTACCTCTAACAGACTCTGCTGCTCAGACTCTACCTCTAACAGACTCTACTGCTTAGTCTCTACCTCTAACAGACTCTACTGCTCAGTCTCTACCTCTAACAGACTCTACTGGTCAGACTTTACAGCTGATAGACTCTACTGCTCAGTCTCTACCTCTAACAGACTCTACTGCTCAGACTCTACCTCTAACAGACTCTACTGCTCAGTCTCTACCTCTAACAGACTCTACAGCTTAGTCTCTACCTCTAACAGACTCTACTGCTCAGTCTCTACCTCTAACAGACTCTACAGCTTAGTCTCTACCTCTAACAGACTCTACTGCTCAGTCTCTACCTCTAACAGACTCTGCTGCTCAGTCTCTACCTCTAACAGACTCTACTGCTCAGTCTCTACCTCTAACAGACTCTACTGCTCAGTCTCTACCTCTAACAGACTCTACAGCTTAGTCTCTACCTCTAACAGACTCTACTGCTCAGTCTCTACCTCTAACAGACTCTGCTGCTCAGTCTCTACCTCTAACAGACTCTACTGCTCAGACTCTACCTCTAACAGACTCTACTGCTCAGACTCTACCTCTAACAGACTCTACTGCTCAGACTCTAGCTCTAACAGACTATACTGCTCAGACTCTAGCTCTAACAGACTATACTGCTCAGACTCTACCTCTAACAGACTCTACTGCTCAGACTCTACCTCTAACAGACTCTGCTGCTCAGTCTCTACCTCTAACAGACTCTACTGCTCAGACTCTACCTCTAACAGACTCTACTGCTCAGACTCTACCTCTAACAGACTCTACTGCTCAGTCTCTACCTCTAACAGACTCTGCTGCTCAGTCTCTACCTCTAACAGACTCTACTGCTCAGACTCTACCTCTAACAGACTCTACTGCTCAGACTCTACCTCTAACAGACTCTACTGCTCAGACTCTACCTCTAATAGACCTTAAAGGTCAGACTCTACCTCTAACACTCTACTGCTCAGACTCTACCTCTAATGTTGTGTTTGTTGCAATTCCCAACCTACAACAGATACACAGAAACACAGAAAATCCCCTCAACAGTTTCTTCCCTGTTTAAGAAGTGATGTCATGTCAATATGGTTGCACACACTGTGATCAGTGTAAAGTCCCCCTCCTCTGAGTTTAATTAGTTTACAGCAGTATTGCATTTTGATCATTTAATATACAGACACAGTACTTGGGTAAACCTAAAACATTCACAATACTAATCACTGTTATGGGAAGGTAACCATTAACTCCAGCTCTGCTACACTGAAAACATGACATTTGAATACACCCTGAAATAATTATAAGGCTCATCACCATGTTGTCCATCACACATCTCGTCACCTATAGAGTGCTCTTAAACCCAAGTAAACTCTTCCATTTCAAGTCACAGTGGTTTGAATATGATGACATCATTTTCATGAGACAATATCTGTCAACTCTGATAATGTCTGTACAATCAAACACAGACTCACACACTGTCTTGCAAACACTACTCAATTCACACAGCACCTGCGAGAGCAGACAGATTTCTGGGAAACAACACGCATACTTATACATACACCCACACATACTTACTCACTCACATGTAAGACTCACACATAGGAAAGAATTACACCTGTCTTCCCAAATCAGCTTTGTATTCTTTCACACATTTTTCATATATGCTTCTTTTTATTTTGTGAAATATCCAGCATTCAACGCTTTGTATCCTGAGATCATGACTTAAACACTCAACATTAGGCCCAAGGTGTTTCCTTGCATGAGCAAATTCATACCCAAACACACAATATGTGTGAGTCTGTTCGTTTTTTGTATACAGAGCTGTTAAAATACACCTTCACCTTCGTTCTGCCCAGGAGTACTGTATATTAGGTTACTGTACAGCTAAACACACACACAGGTGGAGTCAAATCTAGAAAAAGCTTTTTTGTCGACCGCAGTCTGATTTCCCTCACTCTATTTTTTCTCTTTTCTTTCTTTTCTTTGTGTCTGTCTCTTCCTGACACCTGTGTGTAGGTGTGGACCACACTGCAGGTGCTCTCTCTCTCCCTCTCTCTCTCTCTCTCTCTCTCTCTCTCTCTCTCTCCCCCCCCTTCTCTCTCTCTCTCTTTGAGGTTATTTTTGTATCTCTAAGATATCAGATAGCTTGCGTTTCTCATTTGCCTGTGTATGCTTGACTTGCATGGGTACATGCCTTATAAGTTCAGGTTTGATCCTGTAATACTTGCTGCCTTGCACTTAAATTGGTTTCTCTCTCACTGATAAATATCTTTTCCACTTTGCGTAGATATTAAAGACTTAAGAGTTTTGAATCTTTTTATAGTCTCCTGTATATTTTAGTTTGACTTTTTTTGAATTAAGTACTTTAAAGATTTTCCACTAGCTCCTTTCCATTGACATGGCGGTTTTTGACAGTTAAAGATATAAAATAAAAAAGATAAAAGATAAAAAATAACATCTTTGGATGTAGTGTTTTAGGCTCAAAGTCAAATCCTTTAGCATTTATACACAATACAAGCATATAGCCAATTATGGATTTTTTTTAAAATGTATGTAGTTTGTTGTGTACAGTATGATCTCTGAAAGGTTTATTTTTTGGACCACCATCTTTAGAAAATCTCTTTTTTGAACAGAACCTTGGCACTTTTCATGTTGTAGTAAATAATCTTGAGTTGCTAAGGTTGCCATAATGGTGAAATGTCACCACCCCCAGGTCCCTGAACTTCTCAGTTTTCTGTTCCACACCAGTGTATTACTACTGAAACTAAAAGGCCAGTGCAAAAGTGTAGAATACTTCTATATTAGACTATATTAAATAATATCACCACTCCATAGCCTTCAAAAAAACTCCTACTTTCACAAACCAGGAAATAAACACAATTACAGGGCATATAACTGTAAATTCATTGCTTATCCTAGTTTAAGTGTGTTAATGTATAATATCTCTACATATTCCTATATTGCACATACTACACTTATGCACATACGACCTGCCATAACTTTATTTATTGTTGTACACACATTGACATATTTATCTGCACTTCTTCCTTTTTTACATTTTTTTCTACTATTTGCACTTCTGATAGATGCTAAACGGCATTTTGTTGCTATATACCTGTAATAAGCATTGTCACTAGTTGTCTATCTATCTATCTATCTATCTATCTATCTATCTATCTATCTATCTATCTATAGAATGAAGTTAGGATTTGTAACATAGCATAACCCTATCAAAGATATATTCTTATATTAATAAATAATTTTAGCTAGCTAATATCTAGTTATATTTGGCTTCATTATACCTAGCATAATATTTAATCTGATAAAGATAATCATACAGTATAGCATAGGGTTTCATGTCAGGCCAGATTTCTCTGGGCAAAGATAGAACGCTTTGTTTGTCTCGCTCTTTCTCTGTCGCCCTCCTTCATTCTTCAGGCTGCTCTCTTTATTATTTTTCCACTCCCTCTCCTTCTCCATTCCTCTCTCTCTCTCTCTCTCTCTAATGGTACTGGTGGCTGGGTGTCACAGTGTGAAGGCAGTGAGTGTGACAGAGCCAAACTGTCCAGGTGCAAGTGTCTCTCCCATCGCTATACACACACACACACACACAGTGACGCATGTGGCACGGGATGAAGACAGTCAGCAGTTATTTCTGTGTTTCCTGTCTCTCTATCACAGGTGCAGGGGGAGAGAGAGAAAGAGAAAGAGAGAGAGAGTCACACACATGCAGTGCAACCGGACACGATGACACACTCCAGCTTACCAAAGCAGAGGAGTGAGTGTGTGTGAGAAAGATTGAGTAGGGGAGGGGTGGTGCTGACTCTATTAAAGTGGAGGTCAAATGGCCCTAAAAGGAAACACTTATAAGAGAGAAAGAGAGACAGAGAAGAAGGGAGGTGGAGAGACCAACTGGTGCTACCCACCGCCCACAGTTCGCAGATGTTCTGTCCAGAAAACAGTAGCTTCAGTGGGCAACACAGAGAAAGCTGTGTGTGTGTGTGTGTGTGTGTGTGTGGGTGTGTGTGTGTACGTATGTATGCTTTTACCACCAGTACAGCACAAGGAATCATGACAATATGCACACTCAGACTTTTTATCACATTTACATCTAGTGTTCTTCAGTTGTTTAGCTGACTTTGTCACACACACACGCGCACACACACACACACACACACACACAAACCTGCTCACTACAATTTCTCACAGGACAGTTATCTAGAACTAATCCAGAACTATACACATCCTAGTATAATACACGAATCCATTTCTATCAGCACCATGTTAAGTGAATGAGTAACAAACATTACAGGAGACTTTGGCTTACATCAGAGTTTCAGTACCAAATATCAGGAACCTGCCAGGAACAAAAACATCAAGCTATTTTATTTTATAGATTATGATCTAAAGCGAACTGTTGACTTGAATGGCAGGTGTTCTGTTGGATGATTTATCATACTTATCCGAACTACCTCGGGTCACGGGGAGCCTGTGCATCTCAGGCATCAAGGCAGGATACACCCTGGACGAAGTGCCAACCCATCGCAGGGCACACACACACTCTCATTCACTCACGCACTCACACACTCACACACTACAGACAATTTTCCAGAGATGCCAATCAACCTACCATGCATGTCTTTGGACCGGGGGAGGAAACCGGAGTACCCGGAGGAAACCCCCGAGGCACGGGGAGAACATGCAAACTCCACACACACAAGGCAGAGGCGGGAATCGAACCCCGACCCTGGAGGTGTGAGGCGAATGTGCTAACCACTAAGCCACCGTGCCACCGTGCCCCCACCCATATTTATCATACTGATGTTTATTATCATCCTTTACGACAGCATTTCCATCACTAGTGTTAATATTTAACACTAACGTTTATTCAAAGTACTTCATTTTAAGCATATTTCTGTTCCTAGTTTTTACACATTTTGGATTTTTTTAATATTTTGTGATCACATATTAAAGCACAATGCAAAATGGTTCCTCAGAAGGTTCATTTGGATTGCTGAGGGTTCTCAGCTTCATACAGGGATCTGAATAAACCATCTTATCAAGAAAACTGTTATCTCACTCACTCTCACTCATTTTCTACCGCTTATCCGAACTATTCTCGGGTCACGGGGAGCCTGTGCCGGCATCATTGGGCATCAAGGCAGGATACACCCTGGACAGAGTGCCAACCCATCGCAGGGCACACACACACTCTCATTCACTCACACAATCACACACTACGGACAATTTTCCAGAGATGCCAATCAACCTACCATGCATGTCTTTGGACCGGGGGAGGAAACCGGAGTACTTGTGGCCTCGATCTTGACTTGGTCAGAGCTGTCGTTTGGACTTAACTTAGTTTAAACTCTGGGTTTGGACTTGACACTGGTGGACTTGACTTGAACCCTATCTTTAAGCCACTGTTCTCAATTCAGTTTATTTGTATAACGCTTTTAAAAATTGACTCAAAGCAGATTCACAGAAGCATAGAAACAGAATTAAGTTACTATTTATCTCTAACATCTATCCTTAATGAGCAAGAATGAGGCAACGGTTGAAAGAAAAAACTCCCTGTATGATATGAGGAAGAAACCTTGAGAGGAACCAGACTCAGAAGTGAACTCATCGTCATTTTGGTGACACTGGACAGGAAATTATGTCAATGTAATTAATGTCCTTTCTACAACAGTTTGAAGTTGAGTGGAAAATTGTACACAATATCTAAATAATACTCTATTATTTGTCGCTTATCATCCAAATTTTACTGTTAACAATTTACCTTATAAAATAATTATAAAAGCATTAGGCCACTCAAGGACGTGTTTTACTGGGGTGGTTTTTTTTTTTCAAGCAGTAAAATACAAAAAGTGTGTTTACAATATTTCTGAGATTGTTGGTGAATCTTCACTGATAACTCGGTATGGTTTTCTCTCTGTACCTATGCCCTATTTCTTTGTTAAGAGATATCAAAGTAGAACACCCTGCTACCTAGAGAACAATACAACCAGATATCAGCACAATGAGATGTTGTTTTGATGTGTGGTTACACAAGATTGAGTCGCAAATCTCACGAAAAAACACACAGACTTTGCAGCGGGCTGCATTGTGCAGGCTGCAGAGGTGCGTGGGCGATCTGCACTGCGTGGGATGTGTGTATGCATGTATTAGTGTGTATCTGTGTGTATGTGGGATGTGTGTGTGTCAAACAAATCATTACTAGGTTTAGGTGGCCTATTGTTAAAACACACACACACACACACACACACACACACACACACACACACACACACACACACACACACATACACACATACACACAGAGTCTAAGTCCACCGCTCAGGATAGTTTTTATTTCATCAGGTATCACATGCTAGAAAACAAGAGATGCAACATTTATGTTGGAAAACACAATTAAGGTTTTTTTATTTACTTGTTGAGTAATTTTTATATGAAACTATTTAATTAAATCTAAAGTTCCTGTTTACACACCATTTCATTTAAATTTTGTGTCATCTTTTTAGTGTTTCAACAGCTTGAACATTTTTCCAACGTAACCTCGACACATTTCCCTACACTGAGAGAAGAGCAGAAACGGTGTAAACCCAAAACTGTCAGTTCTTTCAAACCAAATCAGTTCTTTTCAACAAAACATCTAAATGTTCAGGGTTTATTCGTAAATCAACTATTATATATTCGTAAGAGAAAGTCTCACTATAAAAAACAACTGAATGGCATAGATCACAATCATGTACGTGTCACATTAAATAAAATGTCTGGTTTATTAGCAAACAAATTTACGTTTTGTTTTTCTTTTTTGTGTTGAATTTGCTGGAAGAACAAGGAGCCTTTAAAACGTAACAAACCCGATTGCAGGTAACAGTTTTGAGATTTTTTTTTAAATATAAAGCCAAAATATCTATCTAAAAATGTAAATTAAAAAAATACTGATTTTGTTAGGTCAATTAGGTCAAAAGTGAAGCATCCTTATATTCCTAGGAAAAAGTAAAAAAAAAAAAAAGAAGCAGAAGAAGAAGAAGAAGAAAGAAATAACTGAATATATTCCAGTATTTCAGAACAACTTTAGGTGCACTTACAGTTACTTATCTTCTTTATTCCTCTATTGTGTCGTTCAAAAACATGCAAGGTTTAATCAGTCTATTCACATGGGAATGCTTTACACTTCATATTTCACCTGATTTACATAAAATCTGTATTTTTAGGTTTGTATATAACCTGCCATTTCTAATTCTATATTGATAAATTCTTACCCTGGCAATTAATGACAAACAATTTACATTTGTTAAATGTACAAATTTACTAACTATACTTACTATATTACTAAATATACTAAAGAATTTCATTTATTTAACTCAAACAAGCAAAATTCATATTTAAATACATCAGTTTCCAAGCTCCGTATAACCAACATTTTGTTGTAGTAAAAACTTTTTATAATTTTGATCGCCACGATAAATTCTTTTCTTTGGAAAATGTCCCATTTTTGACAGCATGTATCCTACACAATTAGAGCTTGCTTTACAAATACCTTTGACTGAAGAAATGTTTTTCATATCAAGGTGCACTGACAAAGTTTGCGCTTTGTTTTTCTGTTCTTCTCTCAGTACAGGGAAATGATGAAATTCTTATTCATACACTATGTATATATATCTATATACATTAATTTAAATACATGGAGGTATTATTTTAATTTTTAAATGCCTAAATGTTTGAATTGTATAACATTTTGACATGTTTTTGTTACTTAAATTTTTTTTTAAATGTGTAACAGAATAAAATAGAACAAAATTCATTTTTTAATAAGATAAAACATTATCATGCATTGAAACTGATTTTTTTGGATGTGACCATGTATTTTATAAAAGATATAAAATCTCCTTATAATATAAAATGATGAAAAAAAAATTCCCTTAAAATTGAGTTTTTCTTCAAGGTTTGCATGGTAATTTAAACAGTCCATAAATTATTGTGCTATAAAGTTGCCATGTGCATTAAGGCACTTATATCCATATGCACAAACACATTCATACACACAGACCCACAGAAACACCAGCACAGACACTCCAGCAGGAAGAGAGTGGGTGTTCAGGAGCAGCTGCACGGGAGAGACATTGAATTTGGTTTCCTCCATATGAACACACACACACACATACACAAATGTATAGGAGCAGCCTCACATGTTCATATTCTCACCTGCATCTGTCTCTAATCTTCATCTCTACAGTATGTATCTCATCTAAGTTACAAGAGGAAGACAAATGAAGCAGAGTTATTTTAGGCTTTAAAAGGAGCTGAACAAAAATAATTAATAATATACTTTTAATATAACATAAACATTAACGATACAGGCCATAGATAACCTCGGCAGGTAATAACAGCTTTAAAGAGAAAACACAACCATACACTGCACACGCAATTACACAAAAAACCACAGGCTCTCAGGGCAAATGTGCTGAGTGTGTTTGATGGAAGGAAATGGAGTGAAGGGCCTATTAATAGAAGGAGGAGGAACTATTTGAGGAACTAAATAAGTAGGTTAATAAAACCACCAGTCGGAATGCTTACTATCAGGAGCGTTCGCTCAAATTAAAATTGAAGAGTTGAAACATTCTCTCGTAATCTGAATATTGTAGTTGTTAATGTCTACCTACAAAGTGCACTAGTGTCTAATGGTAGGATTATAATAAAATAGATGTTGGGTAGCTTTATAAAGTTGTATTATACTGTATATAAACTACATATCTCTCTCTCGCTCCCTCTCTCTCCCTCTCTTTCTCTTTCTCTCTGTATCTGCTTGTATATATATATATAATTTTTTTTTTTTTTTTTTTTTTTTTTTCCTCCTACTGTATATAAATTTGTGGCAGTCCCTCCCTGTCTGTTGTCAGAACAGAGATGCTGAGATGGATGCTAGTACAGCTTAGCATGGTTTATTAAAATTGAATCTAAAAAACCGTTATATCAGCAAATGTGATGCAGGCAAAAGTCAGTAAGGTACCAGGAAAGCTTGGAAAGATGCTCGATATGAACAGAACACAGTGGAAGGTGGAAGTGCAGGTCTGCTGTGGGAAGGGGAGTCCGGTGCAGCTATGATTGTAGGTCGCTGCATAAAGGGAAATGGATTGTCTGTGTGGCACCTGACATAAACCTAATGCCACTGTGGCTAAATTTTGGAAAGATTATGAAAAGTCTGTTTATAATTCTGTCTATAATATATGTTGACATCTCTACATTATTTAGCCAAAATGACAGAATTGTTTTATTTCAGTCATTTTTGTACCATGCTATGGTGTCTGCCTGCTTAGATTCTGTTAGGAGACAGTTTATCAAACAAAGTAGATACTAGATGTGAAAACATCTATGTGAGATGTGAGAAAATCACTGAAATACCCTGTACATTATAATAATTAAGATTTAATCATGTTTTATTAAGTCCACATGCCTTACAAGCTAATGCAGCTAGGCCGATATCACCCTGTTTAGTAAAGTACTCATGTATTTGCTGTACTGATGCTAGGTTGAAGCTCTGAGTCCACACTATCTCCAGTAGCTGTATGAATATGTATACAATGCTGAGCAAAATCCCCAATAGTTCATTCACGTATTCATTCATTCATGTTAGTGCAAACTGCAGCACAGCTGAAACCACACTGGTAACTGTCAAAAAGCTTAAAAACTCAGAATGAATTTCTGCCTCTGAAGTCTGATTTACAGGTGCTTGATTTCTCTGAACTGTTTCATAGCAGAAGTACAGCTCACCACTGCCCTCACACCCAGATAAAGAGATACACACACATCAGATAAGAGAGGATCTTTAGTACCAAGCTATTTTTTCCCCCTGACCTCAAAAAACATCCGGTGAGATCTGCTGGTCTGACATCTTTCAAATGGAAAAGTTAGAGGTGAGCGTGTGACCGCACGTGGCAAAGTTTGAAGAGCACATCACACAAACACACACCTCTGCATTCTCTGTTGTGGTCGGCTTCGCTTAAGTTTCCATTACGTCAAGACGACATTTGGCCAAACGGCTTTACTTTGCAGGCAATTGCTTCGATCTGATTGGCCAGTTGCCTGTATAAAAACCAGCTGCCTTTCTCAATTTGTACTTTATTTACAAACCAGGAAACATGATCAGTCTCAAACACATACATTTCTTACATTATCATTATCTACCCTTAATATGGATGCTTTTTCTCCCTTTACTCCTTTTAACCCTTTATGATGGTGTGTATGTACACCTGGAAACAAATCTATGTAAGACTCAGCATCAACTTCTGGTGTATTTTTGGTAATGTATATATGTGTACTGGGCTGCTATGTGAAACAAGCAAGAGTGTAAGTACTGTGGTAAGCCACTGACAGAAATAGCTAATGTACATTTGTGCACATGTGCTCACACACACACACACACACACACGTACTGGCCCAGCTTTCATGTTTGATGTGGGTGAGAATTAGAGATAGTTTGCGGAAATTCTGTCGCTTGAAACTTAATGCAGTTAGCGAGTACACACTTTCATCACTTTTCCGACCATGTTCTTATGATGAATCATATTTCCCATATCATATGTTGAAATGATATCGCTATCCCACTGTGTTAATGCTAATGATTGCACTTTAACAGTGTATATTTTCAGCCTGATTTTCCTGTAACCCACAAATTTCACTCAAAAGAACTGTTTAACTGTAATGTGTTCACTGGAGGCTGATTTAATACCTCTGAAACTAAAAATACCTGACAACAACATACTGGAGTGTCAGAAATTTTGTACTAAAACTCTCATAATGTGACTATGATGTTTGTCTAAAATCCATAAACTGGGGCTACTGATTGGAAAGTTGCAAGCTTGAAGCCCCAGGTCCATTAAGGCCCCTAACCCTCAACTGTTCAGCTGTGTAAAATGAGATCAAGCATAAGTTGCTCTGGATAAGGGTGTCTGCCAAAATGCTGTGAATGCACAATACACAAAGTTAATGAGACATATACAGATACAGCATGAGCAATGGTGAAATGTAAAAAAAAAAGAAATCGTTAACATGAGTGCCGATCACACTGATTGATGATGTAAGAAGAAGACGGTCATGTTTCACCAGTCCACTTAAAGGATCTTCATTATATAATCTGACAGGGACAACACATGGACAGGTATCTCACAACCTGGTATAGAATTTGGCCAAGATTTTGGACGAATCATCTAAATAGCACTTTTAACAATGCACATGTTCACAATGCTTTATCTGGATATACAGTAGATATACAGTAGTTGAAGACCTACTTATTCATGAAATACTTCAACTAGCAAGTCCTTCCTTGTTTGTTGCATATATGTATATATTAAAAAAAAAAAAAAAAAGACTTCAACAATGTTTTAGACTCGTGGTATCTTAAGTATGTAACCTAGTGAACCAGAGTTAATGTATTCAATGATAGAGACTTAAGCACTTCTGTATATCACTCTGGATAAGGGGCATCTGCCAAATGCTGTAAATGTAAATGTAAATATGGGTTAAGATTTAACCGTAATGAATCACACTGGTGTCATATCAAGGGTGTATTTCTGCCCCACACCCCGAATGCCCGTGATAGACTCTGGATCCATGGTGACCCCATGAGGATAAAGCAGTTAATGAAGATGAAGGACTGAAGGAATGAATGTATAAATTACACAGTAGTACCAAACATCCAGATTGAACAGAACTGAAGTCAGAGTTGAGGTGGCAATGGTGAAACATTTGGCCACGCCCCTGATGAAGTGATGTTCCATTTAATGAATATAATGTAATAAAAACAAAAAATGTATTTGTTGCATCTTTGTCTTTATCTGTGCCTGCAATTGCTGTTGCCAGGCGTTGGCCTCCTGGTGATAGTCTCCGTGGCGACAGTCTCCAGGCCTTGGTCCCCACGGGGACGGGCACCCTGTCACGCTGGCACAGTGGCATCATTCTAAAATGGGTATTAGGCATTTCCTGCTGGGGCCGTTGGTGGGTGGAAGTGTGTGTGTGTGTGTGTGTGTGTGTGTGTGTGTGTGTGTGTGTGTGTGTGTGTGTTGGGGTGGAACGCACCTGGCTTGCGCAGCTGTGGGTCCCCTAGCAGGGGGGAAAGGGAGGAGGCGAATGAGGCTCAGCACTGTTACACTCGATGAGTGTGTGTACGTGTACGTGTGTGTGTCTTTATATCGTTGTTTCTTTTTCATTAACTAAGCTATAATCCTCCTAATGTGTTTTTTTTAAATAGATTTCTAACAGATGCATGTTAGCCCAAATGTTTCTGAGGGCACTGAGGAAATGATGCACATCAGGTTCATGAAAAGAAGAATTGGGACTTAGTAAAGAGGCAATTTGGCATAAAACTAATATTTTCTACTTTTTCATTTGTCAGGGTTTATAGCATCATGCAGCATAGTAATCCACTGCATCATATTTAGCCTTAGCATTTCATTGATTTTTTTTTTCTTTGTTACATTATTGTTTAATAAAATGAATTTTACTGCAATTGTGGCTCAGTTTAAACCCTCCAGGGCTCGTGTTATTATTCAGGTATTCATCCTAAAGAATATTATTTAGTAGCTACTATGAATCATTCGCTAACTACAGTCCAATTGTCTGTATGTAGTTGAGTAATGTAAATCCGGAGTCGGTGGGTTTTTTTTTTTTTTTTTGGAAGAAGCATCATTTAATAATAATAATTTTTTTCCACCATTTAAAAAAAGATTTCTATTTAAATTCTCTTTGCTGTTCTCAGTGTCACAGTTTTCCTTCCATGCACTTCACCTTGAACAGAATATCACTGCACAGTCATGAATTAAATACACTCATCCAAGTCATCAGCCTTCTAGCAGTTTTCTGTACCATTCATCTCTGAGCAAAACTAGCAAATAAAATAGAAACCTTTTTTGTAAGCCACATAAACATTACAACATACAGCAGTAAAATTCTTGTCTTTGCATATCCCAGCTTAGGATGTTGTGGTCAGAGCACAGGGTCAGCTCTGATTCAGCATCCCTGAAGCAGAGAGGGTTAATAACCTTGCTCAAGGACCCAATAGTGGCAGCTTGGTGGTGATTAGGCTTGAACCATCCACCTTCCAATCAGTAACCCTGAGCATTTTGAGCCATCATTTCCCTTAGAATTAATATATAACATCGTGATCTAATAAATCCTACACCGTGTCATTCTTTAAATCTTACAAACGAGTTGTAATCATTGGCAAATTGTTGTGATAGAAGAGGAAGAAAACACTTCATTATGTGCTGTTATGCATTTGGAATAAACTTCCGTGTGTCACCAGTGTAGAGTTCACACATTCAGAGATTTTATCGCTGCACCTCTTCAGTCGCTGTACATGAGGTACATCAGTAGGTGTTCCTACTATGGTTGCCATAGTAATATTGTTTAGCAGTGGATGGAACGACTAGTATTACAAATCAATTTTCTTTGAACGATTCCAGTGTTTATCTGCATTGTATCATATGACACAAAGGAGAAGTAGTGTGTGATCTTTGCCATGGATCACATGACCTCTACTGTCTTCACTCCCATTGGGAGTCGCTCTGTATTTACATAAACTTTTCTCAACATGCAATACTTTTTAACTATTTAATTCCAAATTTAATGTTGTTGGAACATCCTCCAAACAAAGTAGTTTCTATTAGCACCTAGCTGTAGATTCATAGAAAAGTAAATGGTGTTATCAAACTCATTTACGCCCCAACTGCTTGATAAAAAGTATCTACATTTTGGTGTTGATGAAGCAAAATTCTGTGTCAGGTTATAGGTCTGTGTCTGTGAGGATCCTGAGGCATCTAGAGATAACAGCTCTAGTATTCCACTTCATAAAGATTACGGACAGTCAAAGAGAAGATGGCAACTACATGTGGTCTCTGAAATCAACAACCTCCTAATCAATGCACAATTCTCAGTCTGTGTATGACTATAGAAAGGACATTATTTATAATAACACTCTCCAGTGTCGCAACAGTTCGTAATCACACCCTCCAGTGTCGCCCAAATGAGGATGAGGTTCACCTTTGATTCTGGTTCCATCTAAGGGAGTTTTTCCTCACCACAATCGCCTCAGTCACCTCAGGTTTGTTCATTAGGAATAAATACAAACACATTTAAATATATCTAATTTTAATCTTGAACGGGTTCACGGTGGCTTAGTAGTTAGCACGTTCGCCTCACACCTCCAGGGTTGGGGGTTCGATTCCCGCCTCCGCCTTGTGTGTGTGGAGTTTGCATGTTCTCCCCGTGCCTCAGGGGTTTCCTCTGGGTACTCCAGTTTCCTCCCCCGGTCCAAAGACATGCATGGTAGGTTGATTGGCATCTCTGGAAAATTGTCCGTAGTGTGTGATTGTGTGAGTGAATGAGAGTGTGTGTGTGTGCCCTGCAATGGGTTGGCACTCCGTCCAGGGTGTATCCTGCCTTGATGCCTGATGAAGCCTGAGATAGGCACAGGCTCCCCGTGACCCGAGGTAGTTCGGATAAGCGGTAAAAAATGAATGAATTAATTAATTAATCTTGAACTTTTGTATAATATAAATTTTTGTATAATAAACTTTTTGTGCTATATTTCTTATGTTCTGTAAAGCTGCTTTAAGACAATGTCGATTTGTTAAAAATGCTATACAAATAAAATGTAATAAAATTGTATTGAATTTAATTGTATCTCACACTGTAATCCAACCTTGTCCTGATTAATTTTACATCAGTCTTGCGGCAATAAAATAATTAGTTTTTTATCAGTCATTGAATTACAGCTGGAACTACTGTCAGAGCTGCTGCTTTAGACAATGACTCAACACCTTCTGACCAATCAGAATCAAACATTCAACAGTGCCGTGGTATAATATTTTGTTATACCACTTTAATGGAGACTTCATCAGTAGGATGAAGAAGGTAAAACCTGAAAAATTTGAATTCTAGTCATCTAGAATCCTGTGCTATTTTGTCTGACTTCTATGGGAGCTGATTCTTCGAGCGCGTCCCGCTGACTGCCATTATCAGAGCAGATGTTCTTATCTTAACACGTTAGCCTACACTTTCCCTCATCAGCCCCGCTAGCTCTGAGTCAATTGCCCTGCTGGGAGCATGAAAAAAAGGTCTCCCACTACCACATGGCTGCCTATTCATGCCCTCGACAGATTATTTAAACATATTCGGCTGTAGAGTGAGTGCACATGTGCGCAGTGTTGAACGTGGGCATAATCGCAGTACTCGCTTGCCCTGTGTGTAATTACTTATCTGCAATTATTGCGTCTCAACACACAGTTCCTTCCAGTGTGCCTTTTTTTTTTTAAATGCTACACAGCTATTGCTTTATCTGAATTAACCAGCTGAATCCTTTTTTTGGGAAATTGTCATTTTTAACCTTTTGACATTTGTGTGTGTGTGTGTGTGTGTGTGTGTGTGTGTGTGTGTGTGTGTGTTTGTGTGTGTGTGTGTGTTTGTGTGCAGTTCCCAGGTATCTCTACAGAGGGAGCTTTGTATCCGAAAGTCTGGAGTTGCCTGGAAAACTGCTGCCTCAGGCTCTGTGTGTGTGTGTATGTGTGTGTGTGAAATGCAGATATACAATCCTATACAGTTCACAACCTCCTCCTCCTTTCCATCAACACGCCAAGCTCTCATTTCATACATGGGCGAACACCTAATGAAACATCCTCGGGGTCGCATCACATGACTGGGTCACAGGTCGAAGGTCAAGCCTGACTGTCAGCTTGTCACATGTCCCTTGTGACTTTATTTGTGTAGCACTGTTTTACTGGTTTATCAGAGGTTACGCACTATCAGATATCATAGACAGTAGAAGAGAAGCACGCTTCGGTGGCCATGTTTAAACAATCCTCATCAGTGAACCACATCCAAATGGCCTAGATTAACTGGGATTGTTTTGGGGAAGGGAAGCGAGGGTCAGACCCAAGGCTAATGCTGCACTATTGAGTTGGCCCAGCCACCTTGAAAGGGTTTATTTCTGGAGTCATATTGGCTGAGCGAGTGAGAGTGAATTCTTCATATAGAGTAACGATATTATATTAATGAGGCGCGTCTTGCTCTGGAACTTGTTCATTTGGCTGGAGCTTTTGCTCGTAGATTCATTTAGAGGCTAAAAAACGAAGAATAGCGTGTCAGAGCAAACAGGCTGAGCCTTTCCCTGACCTCAAAGAATGATCCGTTGTCAGAGAGAGAGAGAGAGAGAGAGAAAGAGAGAGAGAGAGAGAGAGAGAGAGAGAGAGAGATGATGCGTTCTTTTTATGAAAAATGTAAACCAATTTGCAAATTCAAAATACTTGGACTACACAAATGTAAACTAAGACATATTTTTTAGTATGTATTTGTTTAGCTTTCATCTTAGCTATTAGTTAAAAACAAAACAAACTGACTAAATAACTTGTCCTACACTCATTTATATTTAAGTAAAGTGGTGTGTGAAATTTCGAAGGTCAACCTGAAAGAACCCTGTGTTCTTCCAAATCAAGATTTAGGATTTAAGATAATATTCAATAACAGGGTATGACTTTTTAAATCTTTTTTTTTTTTTTTTTTTTACAAAATCTTTATCATTGTAATTGTGTGTAATTGAAATAAGTAAGTGGTTTAAACTTTACGCCATGTGTTGTCCATCTACGTAAAATCTCACAAAAAAAAATGTTTTTCAGAATTAACAGGATTTTCATGAAAGCCACATTTTCACAAATATCTTTAAGAAAAATATCAAAATAAATTTGCTTCTGTCTAGAAATAAATACTTAATAATCTTTTGCCAATTGTATATATAAATATAGATAGATAGAGAGAGAGAGAGAGAGAGAGAGAGAGAGAGAGAGAGAGAGAGAGAGAGAGACATATAAATGGCAAAATGTGTTTTATAAAAAATATTTTATTATCTTATATATTGTTTAATCATTATTAGTAGGAAGCACTAGGGAACTTTGAATAAATTAATTTGCACAAAAAAAAATATTTGCACTGTTTTCTGTCATGTTTGCATTTTTATAAAAGTATGAATCAAATCAGAAACAAAGCATTTATTTACCTAAATACATTTTTGTATTTAAGGAGACAATGGAGTCTTTTTATATATATTTTATGTGTTTCTTAGATGAAATTTGATATTTTAATGGGAAAATGGCCAGTGACATAATTCCAGTATTCCAGTAAAAATCCAGGTAGGAAATAAAAGGTAGATATTGAATTCCAGTACAGAGAAAGAAAGACAAAACAGGAAAACAAGAGGGAAATGACTGACTAGAAATTCACCTGTATCTTCATTTTTAATACCAATAACTATTAGGTTCTCTTGGACCTTTTAAAAAAAATGCTGTAGAAAAAAAACACGGATAAATCTGGATGATTTCACAAGTATTTCACACCCAGCATGTTTGCTTCCTACTACAGAGATTTGTTGCACTTGCTGTGGTTGAGTAAAGTTTTCTTACTCTGATCTAAACAACTCTCTCTTCCCTTATCAGGAGAACCCTGCCGGGCCTCCTCAAGCCTCACTAGACTGTAACTCGTATTCATTCATCCATGTATAGAGCCCCGTTTCACGGCGGGCAATTACAACAGCCAAATGTCCCCGTATTCCCTCCCCCTGATCCCTTTGAAGAGAGGGAGAGACGGAGACAGAAAGGAGGGCTGGCTTACGATGACGGATGGGGCATTAAGATAGAGAGATAATAAGAATTACTCAGCAGCTCTTGACCTTTAGGAAAGTCAGCTCCATTGGGGTGAGAAGAGCATGTTTCCTGCACTGGAAGGGGGCATATATTTAGCTCGCATGACAATTTTGACATTATGTGGACAAGGCTCGTCATCATGATGAAAGTCATTTGATTTAATCCTCAGGAAGAGCTTTATCCTGGTCAGTGCCATGATGGATATGGAGCCTGTCTTAGGGACACAATAAACAAGCTGGTATTATAAAGTAGGCAGGTCATTACAGGGTATCACACACACACACACACACACACATACATACACACAATCACTTAGGGGTAATTTAGAGTAGCCAATCTACCTACTAGAATATAGGTGTTAGGAGGAAGCTTGAACATCCAGACAGACTCCAGGAAAAAACTCCATACTGACAGTTCCTTGTATGTGTGCAAAATGTGCTATAAAAAAGGCTGCAAATGATTGATAAGAGTACAGTTGTTAGTATCAATTTTAATAAACAAGGCCCATTGTGTGGACATTTAGCCGGTTAAAGAAAGTTTTTTTTATTTGTTTTGTGTTTTTTGTTTGCTTGTTTGTTTGTTTGTTTTGTTTGTTTGTTGTTTAAATGGCTATAAAATGCCTGTTTTGTGTTTTCTTGACAATGACAATCATTTTGAGAGAAAAAATAGGTGGCATTTCATTGCTAGCAGCATGTAATTTGCTAGGTAATGTTAGCAAGGCTAAAGATGGCTAATGCTAAAAGCATGACACTTCATATCCTAAAATAATTAAGGATTTCCTACAACTCGTTGCAGACTGACATTACATCATGATTCCACTCCTCTCCAAGACAATACTGTGTCATTAGAATATGGTTAGAACTGTGTTACATGAAAAAAAAGCAGATATAGGGTGTAAAGAAATCATCTGTTCAATGAAATCAATATTTCAGTTTTTCTCTGTGTGTGTGTGTGTGTGTGTGTGTGTGTGTGTGTGTGTGTGTGTGTGTGTGTGTGTGAGTGTATATGTGTGTGAGTTTCCTGATTGCTGAGACTAGCTTCTTCTCCCTCACAACTTTCCTCCCACTCTCTCTCTCTCTCTCTCTCTCTCTCTCTCTCTCTCTCTCTCTCTCTCTCTCTCTCTCTCTCTCTCTCTCAGACCCCCTGCCCTCTCTGTCTCCTCATAGTCTGCCTTCACATCTGGATCTGCCATCAGTGATGGAGGGAGAGAGGGTGGAGGCTCTTGTACCATCACTGCCAGACTGACTGGGTCAAACAAACACTCCAACTCCCATTTATCATGCTAACAAAACACACACACACACACACACACACACACACACACACACACACACTAAAATGTACACACATACATACTTACATTAAAACTGTCAGGAACAATTCCATTGGAGGTTTGTTTGTGATATATATTGTGGAATATATCATGTGTTTTATCAAGTGTGAGTTAGCAAGTGTGCGTTAAAGTACATACACACACACATACACACACAAGCACATAAAGATACAGAAATCTTGAAGATTATCACTCAACCTTTGGATTCACACATCATTGAACATTTGTGTGTGTGTGTTAAGCTGGAAATTTTTGACTGCAGAGTTGACAAGCATCTGTGCACTTATGTGTGTGTGTGTGTGTGTGTGTGTGTGTGTGTGTGTGTGTGTGTGTGTGTGTGTGTGTGTTGGCCCTGTCAGATATTTCTTTCATTTAGTTGACATTTTGTGCCCACTAAGATCTAAAAACATGCTCACATACATGATCTCTCTCTCTCAATCTCTCTTTCTCTCTCTCTCTCTCTCTCTCACACACACACACACACACACACACACACACACACACACACACACACACACACACACACACACACTGCTGCAGCTGCTTAGTCAAAAGAGAGAGGAAGAGAGGAAAAAAGTTATTTTGATAGATATTAAGATATTACACACATACTCTGCTTAGCCAGATAAGAACAGGATGTTCAGAAACACCTAAGAATATGCAAATCAATTTTAAACCCAAAACTAGAGATGAGCCGGATACTCGGCTGAAACGAGTATCCGGTACGGATAAAGCACTTCTGCCGAGTACGAGTATTATACGAGTAATACGAGTCAATATCTGTGCTCGGATTGAATGAAAATCATCATTGGGTAGCTGATAGTGTCAGCGTTCTGTAATAGGCTAGTCACAGCGCCCCTCCCCTACACACATACAGATGTATAGTGTTGCTGTGTCTCGCTCTGCTCATTCACAGTCACACACAGAACAGCTCTCTGTCTCTCCCTCACTCACTCGGGTCGCGGGTCTTTTCCGTTAACGTTTAGGGTTTCTTCAGCTTTTTACTTCGGGTTGTAACGTTAATAATACGTACTTCCTAACCAGTAGAGTTCTGGTGAACGTGGGTTCGTTCAGACGTGGTGCTTGCTTGGTAGAATGCGACTCGCATTGCGTCTCTGCCTGTCGGAGATTCTTTTTCTTTTTTAAACCTTCAGCTGTCTCTAACCAGTAACCAGACACTGAGTGTCTGACACGTTTTTGCGGTATTTCATAAAAACATAAAGGTAGTAAGCTAGTGTTATAAATATTACAAATTAATTATTACCAGTTAAAGTCCCGCCCATTTCAAGGCAAGCCCGCCTACTTCTGTGTTAGGCCCCACCCACTCCGAGTATGGATACAGATACAGATAATTCATATGGTTAACAGATACGGATACAGATACAGATAATGCTGTACTCGCTCATCCCTACCCAAAACCTTAAATATATATGTGTGTGTGTGTGTGTGTGTATATATGTCATATATCTTTTGTAGAATAAAGCAGTGCTTAATATATGTATATATGCAAAAGAAAAATATGTTGCAAATGGCCTACATCTCTGCACAGCTTCATTCATTCATTCATTTTCTACCGCTTATCCGAACTATTCCCGGGTCACGGGGAGCCTGTGCCTATCTCAGGCATCATCGGGCATCAAGGCAGGGTACACCCTGGACGGAGTGCCAACCCATCGCAGGGCACACACACACACTCTCATTCCTGCACAGCTTCACAGATTTTAAATTTTTTGTTTTTAAAAAAATGCTGGAATACATCAATATGCATGAATATGCAAATTAGGAATGCCTTCTAGCTGGGTAGTTAACCTCTATACCTTCGAGAACTTGCGAGCAAGTTGTTTGTGTGGCTTCATCCTTACCAACTGATCTTGCAGAATCAGTTGGTAAGGATGAGTTGTACTGTAAATCTCTCTCTCTCTCTCTCTCTCTCTCTCTCTCTGTTGTTATGAGTTCCTCGAAAGTTTCTTCTCATCCCCAACTGCTGTTTGAACAGACACATGAGCAAAAGGTCACATGACTTGAAAGATCTAAAGTCAAAAACACTGCACCTACATTGCAAGCATGGAAAAACAAGACCAAAGTTCTCACTGGTGCTGAGGTGTGTGTGTTATTAATGCTTTACTCTGCAGTGAAGCTGAGTTACTGGTTAGCTGCTGTGGTTGTGCTTTTGCAGTGGCAGGAAGCAACGCACGCTCTATCTTTGCAAACGCTAATGGAAAATTCAGCCGAACAGAAAAAATGTGTGTGTGTGTGTGTGAAAATGTGTAACATGCATTGCACATCATCTTAAAGTCAAGTTCTGCTATAGCTGTGTGTGTGTGTGTGTGTGTGTGTTTATGTCAACTTGAGGTTGCTAAGCTTCATGCCAATTATAGCTGTTTCATCTAAATTTACTCACATTCAGTTACATATCAATGATTTTAAAGTGAAGAATAATTTCATAAACTGGGTATTATGGAATGTGTAATAAAAACTGAAAGACTGATATGAGTGTATATTTAATGTGTATGAAAACATGAAAAATTGGATTGCAGGGGTTTTTTTTTTCAGCTAAAAATTAAACAGTATTCAGAATTTCTTTTTTTTTTTTTTTTTTTTTTTTAAGAAAATAGAAAGAAGTTTTAAACCAGTGAAGGTTTATAAGTCACCAGCACCTAAATCCAGGATCCCTTAAAATACTCCATGCTGCAGGATCAAACCAGTCCTGATGATTCTTTAACTCTTTTCCTTCTTTAACACAAACTATCATAATATACTCCTGTCCCTGCTCACCAGCGTGGCACAGCATGGCAGTGGTTTGCATCATATCTGGATATGTGCTCGTATCCCTAACATGCTACAGACAAAGTTACAGAAAGTCTGAAAAAGATTCACATCTTCTCCACGCAAACTTTACTGGAGTTCCACAAGCCTCTATCTTGGTATTAGAAAGCAACAGGGTTTGCAGTTTAATAGTTTAGAGGAGCTTGAGAGTATACTAGCTTTAGTAGAACCAAGCAGAGAGTTTGCTAGATTTGATAGAACTAGGCTAAGAGTATACTAGCGATGCTAAACTCAAGTTAAAAGAATACTATAGTTGCTAAAACAAGCTAGACTTGCTAAAACCAGGATAAGAGTATGCTAGAGTTGCTAGAACCAGATACAGTATATGCTAGAGGCGCTAGAACCAGGTTAAAAGTATGCTAGAGCTGCTAGAACCAGATACAGAGTTTGCTAGAGTTGCGTGTACCAGATGGTATGCTAAATTTGTTAAAATCATTCATTTGTCATTTTGAAATCAAACTATTAGCTACAAGCAGATTTTTTTTTTTTTTTATGTACCAGATACAAAATGCAGGAATTGTTCTTGTCAACAATGTCACTTCACTGCTGCCTTTCCTCCACTAGCTTTCTGAAGATATCTATGTTAGATTTAAAACCCTGATGCTCAACTATAAATCCAAAAAAGGCACAATGTCCACTTTTTGATAATTATAGACAGATTCACTCATCACCTGGTAGATCTCTGTCCAGATATGGAGCCACAAAAATATTTCAGCAGACCAGAAAAAGGTATTTAAAGAATAATATAGCAGTGCTAATAATTAAATGAAAAAAACTGCTGTTATTCAGAGACAAGTGTGGCTTTTACAACAGATCCTGTGTTGAATCTTATCCATCATGTGCATTTAAACTGTTTATCTGAAGGAAGCTGACTGCACCCTCACCATTATCTGAACCTTTGTTGTGTGTGGGTTTTTTTTAGCATTTTCACAGATTTTGTGAAAATACTTAACAAACTTCATGCATGTAGTCCTGTGTAGTCTCATGTAGTCCTGTGTAGTCTCATGTAGTCCTGTGTAGTCTCATGTAGTCATGTGTAGTCTCATGCAGTCATGTGTAGTCTCATGTAGTTATGTGTAGTCTCATGCAGTCATGTGTAGTCTCATGTATTTATGTGTAGTCTCATGTAGTCATGTGTAGTCTCATGCAGTCATGTATAGTCTCATGTAGTCCTGTGTAGTCTCATGTAGTCATGTGTAGTCTCATGTAGTCATGTGTAGTCTCATGTAGTCATGTGTAGTCTCATGCAGTCATGTGTAGTCTCATGTAGTTATGTGTAGTCTCATGCAGTCATGTGTAGTCTCATGTATTTATGTGTAGTCTCGTGTAGTCATGTGTAGTCTCATGCAGTCATGTATAGTCTCATGTAGTCCTGTTTAGTCTCATGTAGTCATCTGTCGTCTTCTGTAGTCCTGTGTAGTCTCATGTAGTGATGTGTAGTCTCATGTAGTCATGTATAGTCTCATGAAGTCCTGTGTAGTCTTCTGTAGTCCTGTGTAATCTCATGTAGCCATGTGTAGTCTCATGTAGCCATGTGTAGTCTCATGTAGTCATGTGTAGTCTCATGTATTAATTTATATTCTCATGTAGTCTTGTGTAGTCTCATGTCGTCTTGTTTAGTCTCATGTAGTCCTGTGTAGTCTCATGTAGTCATGTATAGTCTCATGTAGTCCTGTGTAGTCCCATGTATTCATGTATAGTCTCATGTAGTCTTGTGTACTCTTGTGTATTCATGTATAGTCTCATGTAGACCCATGTAGTCTCATGTAGTCATGTGTAGTCTCATGTAATCCTATGTAGTCTCATTTAGTCCTGTGTAGTCTCATGTATTCATGTATAGTCTCGTGTAGTCATGTGTATTCCCATGTATTCATGTATAGTCTCATGTAGTCATGTGTAGTCTCATGTATTCTTGTGTAGTCTCATGTCATCTTGTGTAGTCTCATGTAGTCCTGTGTAGTCTCATGTAGTCATGTATAGTCTCGTGTAGTCTCATGTAGTCCTGTGTAGTCTCATGTAGTCCTGTGTAGTCTCATGTAGTCCTGTGTTGTCTCATTTAGTCCTGTGTAGTCTCATGTAGTCATCTATAGTCTCGTGTATTCATGTATAGTCTCATGTAGTCCTGTGTATTCCCATGTATTCATGTATAGTCTCATGTAGTCATGTGTAGTCTCATGTATTCTTATGTAGTCTCATGTAGTCCTGTGTAGTCTCATGTAGTCCTGTGTAGTCTCGTGTAGTCTCATGTAGTCCTGTGTAGTCTCATGTAGTCTCATGTAGTCATGTGTAGTCTTGTGTATTCATGTATGGTCTCATGTAGTCTTGTGTAGTCTCATGTAGTCCTGTGTAGTCTCATGTAGCCCTGTGTAGTCTCATGTAATCATGTATAGTCTCATGTAGTCTTGTGTAGTCTCATGTTGAATTGCGTAGTCCTATGTAGTCTCATTTATTCATGTACATTCTATTGTAGTTCTGTGTACTCTCGTGTAGTCATGTACATTCTCATGTAGTCCTGTGCAGACTTATGTGGTTCTGTGTAGTCTCACGTTGTTCTGTGTAGTCTCATGTCGTCCTGTGCAGTCTCTTGTAGTCCTGTGTAGTCTTACGTAGTCCTGTGTAGTCTCATGTAGTCATGTATAATCTCATGTATTCATGTATAGTCTTGTGTAATTTTGTGTAGTATTATGTAGTCATGTGTAGTCTCATGTATTCCTGTATAGTCTCATGTAGATATGTGTAGTGTAATGTAGTTCTGTGTAGTCTTGTGTAATCTCTTGTAGTCCTGTGTAGTCTTGTGTAATCTCTTTCAGTCCTGTGTAGCTTCTTTTAGTCCTATGTAGTCTCATGTAGTCATGTGTAGTCTCATGTAGTCATGTGTAGTCTCATGCAGTCATGTGTAGTCTCATGTAGTTATGTGTAGTCTCATGCAGTCATGTGTAGTCTCATGTATTTATGTGTAGTCTCGTGTAGTCATGTGTAGTCTCATGCAGTCATGTATAGTCTCATGTAGTCCTGTTTAGTCTCATGTAGTCATCTGTCGTCTTCTGTAGTCCTGTGTAGTCTCATGTAGTGATGTGTAGTCTCATGTAGTCATGTATAGTCTCATGAAGTCCTGTGTAGTCTTCTGTAGTCCTGTGTAATCTCATGTAGCCATGTGTAGTCTCATGTAGCCATGTGTAGTCTCATGTAGTCATGTGTAGTCTCATGTATTAATTTATATTCTCATGTAGTCTTGTGTAGTCTCATGTCGTCTTGTTTAGTCTCATGTAGTCCTGTGTAGTGTAGTCCTGTGTAGTCTCATGTAGTCCTGTGTAGTCTCATGTAGTCCTGTGTTGTCTCATTTAGTCCTGTGTAGTCTCATGTAGTCATCTATAGTCTCGTGTATTCATGTATAGTCTCATGTAGTCCTGTGTATTCCCATGTATTCATGTATAGTCTCATGTAGTCATGTGTAGTCTCATGTATTCTTATGTAGTCTCATGTAGTCCTGTGTAGTCTCATGTAGTCCTGTGTAGTCTCGTGTAGTCTCATGTAGTCCTGTGTAGTCTCATGTAGTCTCATGTAGTCATGTGTAGTCTTGTGTATTCATGTATGGTCTCATGTAGTCTTGTGTAGTCTCATGTAGTCCTGTGTAGTCTCATGTAGCCCTGTGTAGTCTCATGTAATCATGTATAGTCTCATGTAGTCTTGTGTAGTCTCATGTTGAATTGCGTAGTCCTATGTAGTCTCATTTATTCATGTACATTCTATTGTAGTTCTGTGTACTCTCGTGTAGTCATGTACATTCTCATGTAGTCCTGTGCAGACTTATGTGGTTCTGTGTAGTCTCACGTTGTTCTGTGTAGTCTCATGTCGTCCTGTGCAGTCTCTTGTAGTCCTGTGTAGTCTTACGTAGTCCTGTGTAGTCTCATGTAGTCATGTATAATCTCATGTATTCATGTATAGTCTTGTGTAATTTTGTGTAGTATTATGTAGTCATGTGTAGTCTCATGTATTCCTGTATAGTCTCATGTAGATATGTGTAGTGTAATGTAGTTCTGTGTAGTCTTGTGTAGTTTCTTGTAGTTCTGTGTAGTCTTGTGTAGTCGCGTTTAGTCCTGTTTAGTTTCTTGTAGTCCTGTGTAGTCTCATTTAATTCTTTGTAGTCTTTTGTTGTTTTGTGTAGTACTGTGTAGTCTTGTGTAATCTCTTGTAGTCCTGTGTAGTCTTGTGTAATCTCTTTCAGTCCTGTGTAGCTTCTTTTAGTCCTATGTAGTCTCGTGTAGTCCTGTGTAGTTTCTTGTAATTCTGTGTACTCTCATATAGTTTTGTGTATTATAATGTAGTCCTGTCTACTTTCATGTAGTCCTGTGTTGTTTTACGGTAACTGTATATGGTTGAAATGACAATAAAGCCACTTGTAAATTAGAAACAGGAAACTGCCATCAGGGGCCCAATGTACAGTGAGCTAGAGTCCTTAACAGCGCCTAAACATGTGTTCACTATATACTGATTCATGACCTAGGAAGCTAAAGAGTGGATTAAAACACACCCTTAATCTCTGTTGGACCATAGACCAGCTACTGGGGGAATTTCCATAGATTTTTCATTTTATATACCAATATTTATGGCAATATTGCTTATTGAAGAAAAAGTCAACAAATGTAACAGAATGACAGAACAATGTTTTAAGGCTACTGGACCAAGAAGTAATAATTCTATGGTGCTAGCAAACAAATTGTAACATGAAACATTACCACAAATCAATCTTCAAAAGGTCTTATTAATTCTTTGGTATGTCATGTTAAGGCAACATTCAGTTTCCTGTGTGTTCCTAGGAGACATGTAAGTATACCTTGATTGCGAACTGTGAGAGGATTACTGTGTATAAGCCAAATAGACACTAAAATGCTACCATATTTTGATTAAATTTGACAGAAAAGCATTTTGCTTTTATTTCCTTATCATAAATAACTTGGCTTATGCAAATCAGGTGGTGGTGTTCTTAATGTTGGATTACAGCAGATGTTTCTTACCCCACCCCACACGCATATCCTGTCTCCTGCACAATGGCACTTGTACAAAAGGACAGGAAGTGTCAGTCTCTCATAACCATCCAATCAAAGCCATCATTATTCCCCAGTGGATCCCTCCCACAGGAAGTGGCATCTGCAGTGTTCAGCAGCTGTGCATGCGTTAGGGTTATTATGGAGTGCTTTTAGATTTTAGTCACTCATACACACTGCTGGGCCATTGTGCACACACTGAATGGAGATCCCCTGCTGAGCGTGAGCTCCTTTATATGGCTCTGCCGCAAGTGAAGATCACATCTGGGGAACGATTGAGATTAAATGAAAGTTAAGTTTAGAGTGAGGTTAAGGTTACTGCAAGGATTTAGTCCATTAGTCAGAGTGGCTTTCATGCAGATTAAGCCTAACACAGACTTATGACTAGGTATAAGCTTAAATTGAAACTAATTACATTAATTAATAAATTATTGACTTCAGTTATGTTTAATATTGACTCCGAACTTTATTCTTAATGTAAAAACTGTCATTAACCTTGAACTAATCCCAACCAGAAATACTTTAAACCAGGTCAGAAACAAATACTTAAACAAATACTCCATAAGTCTTTTCTTAGTACAGGAAATGGATGTCATTCTTGTCTATGGTAATCACACACTATAGATACTGTAGCTTGTAGAGAGGAATCAATGCTCATATTCATGCGCTAATTATAAAATTCCTGCTTCTGATACTATGTGGTGTGAGTCTTGTGAAAATAGTTGACCAGAAAACACACAAAAAATGAAATATCTGGATATGTTTTAATGTTAATACAACCAAAGCAAAACAAACTGCACTATGTGAAAATAATAAAAGGAGGAACTACAGCATAAGCTTGAAATAGAAAAAACTACACAAGGAGTTCACTGTTGCACCAAACGCTCACTAGGATAAAAAATGTCTAAAGACAATGCTAGTTGATAAGCAATAATAGCATTTAGACAGAATCATGACAATCAAGCCACTTTTCTTTAAAACAACTGACCTGTGTAGGTCGATGTAGTGTACTTAGCTCTGTATTGTCTCCTGTAGTTATGTGTTTCATGTAGCACCACGGTCCTGGAGGAACCTTCTTTCATTTTACTGTGTACTTCACCAGCTACCTGTATATGTATTTGTAAAGATAATAACATACACAGTTTCTGGACTTGACTCTTGATTAATGCATTTCATTTCAAATCAGCTAATAGCTTTCAGTAAACCAGGTTAACATAAAGAGATTTATTTAGTACTAATGATTACAAAATCATGTGCGTTCATGCTTGGACTAAAAATCACAGTGATATATCCCAAATAAAAACAATTACATCTTCGTTAATAGTTATTTAACATATCAATCTGTAAGCCAAACAATCCCCATAGTCTGTTAATTGCATCAGTTGGAATTAGCATTCTTCATCTCAATCAAAAGGGATTAATTTAGATTAAATTAGCCAAGCTGAATCTGTGCCATAGCTAGTGCTGTTTAGACTGAAGATTGTTGCCTCTTTTCTGTTCAACTAATTCCATTTTATGTCGTATTTTATTTTTAATTCCCAGTCGAAAAAGAATTTCACTGCATATCATCATGTGTACGATTAGAATTATAATTTGAGAATCGAATTTTGTTCAGGGGGGAACGGTGGCTTAGTGGTTAGCATATTTGCCTCACACCTCCAGGGTTGGGGGTTCGATTCCCACCTCCGCCTTGTGTGTGTGGAGTTTGCATGTTCTCCCCGGGTTTCCTCCGGGTACTCCGTTTTCCTCCCCCGGTCCAAAGACATGCATGGCAGGTTGATTGGCATCTCTGGAAAAATTGTCCGTAGTGTGTGATTGCGTGAGTGAATGAGAGTGTGTGTGTGTGTATACCCTGCGATGGGTTGACACTCCGTCCAGGGTGTATCCTGCCTTGATGCCCAATGACGCCCGAGATGAATGAATGAATTTTGTTCAGAATTTACAAAAAGTGCTGTATAAAGTGTGCATTGTCTTATATGTGGTAACAGTTACAGTGCAGAGTGCAGTGTACGGTATGGAATTGTCAGTTGAATAGCTGTCTCCTACATTTCTCATAGCACTTTTCAAAAGAAGCTCTTGCTTCAAGCTTTGGTTTTTATGAGCGAAACCTGATCATTATCCCTTTATGTCTGAGATTGTTTATTTTCTCCTATTAAACAGCAGTATAATCATGCTAGCATGACATCAGCATGCCAGATGACCACAAACATCTCACTGGAATAACACACTTCAGCAACAGCCTACAAATTATCCCCAGAATCAATAAATACATCACAAATATTTCAATTCAAACATATGTAATGTGTATTATGGTGGGGTTTTCCTAGATTCCAACATTAATTTTATGACTAAGCCATCGACTAACCCTGCTTATTCATTGTAATAAGAAAACAATAGACACCCAGATTTCTTAATAAGTCCCAGACATAATGATTTGAAAATTCTTTGCTGTTTCACTGTGGTGTCCAAATGATCCAAAATTTGAGTAATTGGGTGAAAGTTGTGCAGCAAGCAAGAAGCAAAAAACCCCCAAAAATGTTTCCCCCAAAAGAAGAACCTTCAATCTGATTGTGATCCACAATAATGTAAGAAGACCTGTTTTTGAGAAGCAAGCAATGCTCTTTTAATTTGCCAGAAAAAAAAGTTGTATTCGGGGTAAAATTAAAAGCTCTTTCCACAGCTTTATATTTCTATATATTTTGCTTTATATGGCTATATTTCTGAAAATATCTGCAAATTTTAATTGTCCAAATAAATTAGAACAGAGAAAACCTTCATCATTCTTCATCATTCATCTCTTTGCTGTGCTGAAATTGTCTAACTTCAATACTCACCACTTCCTAAAATCATGTTTCATTTTTGGCAGATTTATTATTGTAGTATTTGATTTAGTGTCTTATCTTGAATGTTTGGTTAGGCACACACACACACACTCTTATCAGTGTGTTGCAGACGTCTGTAGGCTGATAATTAACTCAACACGTTGACACAGGTGAGCAACACTGAAAATTGAAGCCACACACACACGAGGGGACAGTTTTGTTTGCTGAAGTTGCCCTTCTCTGTGAATCTTATCTTAGCTACTCAAGGTTCTTAATTCTTCCTTTGTCTTTCTCTCTGTCTGTCTGTGATGAATGTTTCACAGAATCCAGAAATACCTTTGATAAAAAATGTACTTGGAAATGACTTTAACATCATTTGCTTCACTGAAACATAATATACCATAAATGCTTCATTTATGAAATTGAAAATTTACAGTTACTTTACAGTATGTTTTTTTAGCTACAGTTAGCTACACACACCACATCGCACAACACTGATACAGCCTGATACAAAGTCCTAATCATCCGTTTAAAATCAATGTGTTGTTTTCTTGTCTAAAAACAGATATAACTGTGTTTTTATAGCAAAAATGGCACCTAACAATCTGAACAATGGTCTCTGCTCTCTGTTGCGGTCAGGGGAGAGTTTCTGCTCCTTGAAGGACAACACAGAGAGAATGAGTAGGCGCTTCATCTTGCAGGCCAGTAGTGTCCAAGTTCTCTGTGTTTTCCTGGATGAAGGATTTACTTCATCCAGGAAAACACAGAGAACTTGGATACCTCGACGCAATTTTTTATATTATATACTATATACATTGCACTTCATTCATAATAGTCAATTGTATAGAGCAATACCATTCTATTGTATAGAAGCCTTTATTTTGTCACATACAATACATACATTACAGTGAAATATATTCTTCACAGGTTGGGGTCAGAGTACAGGGCCAGCCATTATACAGCACCCCTGGAGCAGTGAGGGTTAAGAACTTTGATCAGGGGCCCAACATTGGCAGCACTGGGGCTTGAACCCTGATCCTCTAATCAACAACCCTGTATTCGTATAACATATAATTATTTTATACATTTTATATATTTTTCCTTTATGTCTGAAACATTATGTCTTCCTGATCATTAAGTGTGAGATTAGAATTAAATTTCTTAAAAGTTTTGTCATGCAGTAAATTTATTAGATTTTGTTTTTATTGTTGACGAGTCCTGATTCATCAACATGCTTTATATACATACTGTATCAATATGAGCTGGTTAACCATCAGCAAATCCATTTGTATAATGTCAGTCCATTTAACGAATGATGTTGTTTAACTAGTCACTTTTACTGTATCAGTTGAAGAATTCTGAAAACCACAGACTCCTGTTCAGATTAGTTCATATTTTACTGTGCAAAAGAAAAGCAGATCTAATAGACTGTCATTTACACTTCTTATTTAAGCAGTCTTCTCCTTCTGGAGCTTTCCCCTTTGTCCCTTTGTTTCTGATTCACAGATGAAACAATCTTACGGTTGCTGTGCTCATTGTACTAAGCAGTTTTTGTGTTCATGTGTGAGGTATTGCCCAAGGCCTTTCTTCGATCTCACAGGAACCATACATATGTGTGTGTGTGTGTGTGTGTGTGTGTGTGTGTGTGTGTGTGTGTGTGTGTGTGTGTGTGTGTGTGTCAATTAGCAACCACTTATTCCCACCTGGATACATGTGTTTGCAGTTAATTTAACCATATTTGTGTGTGTGTGTGTGTGTGTGTGTGTGTGTGTGTGTGTGTGTGTGTGTGTGTGTGTGTGTGTTTGGGTTTGCGTGTGAGTGCGTGTGTGTGTGTATGTGTGTGAGTGAGGGCACTGGGATAGTAGATAGTGCTGATGGCTTGAGTAAGGTATAGGGGTGCACACGTCTGTCCATACTGTGGTCTGTAATCAGGTCAGACTTTGTGTGTGTGCATCTTGAGGTGAAAGGAGCAGTGACCCAGATCTGCTATATGGCTGAGAGCATGTATAGAAATCAGTTGTTGGCTTCTCAATGGACATTTTACCTCATTAGTGAATTATTAGTGGACTAACATTAGAGAGAGAGAGAGAGAGAGAGAGAGAGTGTGTGTGTGTGTATGACTGGAGGCAGAAAGACTACAACTAATAGCTATACACATGACATCAGACAGACTTTGATAATGGGCATCATCTCCAGTGACCCGGAATAGGACGAATGTGTATAACTCTCTCTCTCCCTCTCTCTTGCTCTCTCTCTCTCGCCATGAGTCTTTCCTGCTATTTAACTTTTTATGAGTATGAATTTAGCCTTGGTGTCTGTATCAAGAATGTACCTGTGAACATTTTTGTTGAATACGGTATGTAACATCAAACTAACTTTACCATGGTACTAATATAATCAGAAATTTTACTAAGGCATAATTTATAAGTTAATAATTATTTAATTTATAAAACTTATATAAAACTAGCAGAAGCAAGCATCTGCTAATTTAATACCTGTTACTACTTTGGTTGATGCAAACTTATATAAACACAGATATCTGTATACAGATATATCCCAGCAGCCATGTTGATTTGATGTCACATGCTGTACCTGGGTTTGAGGAGACTGTCCCTAGTTTCCAAGTATAAAATTTAGAGAATAGGAGTTTTCATTTATTTTTCATCACCACCAGTTCCGACTTACGTTTTAGACAAATGCAATACCCCAACTCTGTGGTGCATCTATGTTCATGAGGACAGTAATCTAAAAATTATATTAGCATCTTGGAGTCCAGATGGCTGGTCTTGGAGGTGAAGATGCTGGATGTGGAGTTCCTGGGCTGATGTGGTTACATGTGGTCGGCCGGTTGGATGTACTGCCAAATTCTCTGAAACGCCTTTGGAGATGGCTTATGGTAGAGAAATGAACATTCAATTCACAGGCAAAAGCTCTGGTGGACATTCCTGCAGTCAGCATGCCAATTGCATGCTCACTCAAAACTTTCGACATCTGTGGCATTGTGTTGTGTGATAAAACCTGCACATTTTAGAGTGGCCTTTTATTGTGGCCAGCCTAAGGCACACCTGTGCAATAATCATGCTGTCTAATCAGCATCTTGATATGCCACACCTGTGAGGTGCAGGGATTATCTCGGCAAAGGAGAAATGCTCACTAACGCAGATTTAGACAGATTTGTGAACAATATTTGAGAGAATTAGGCCTTTTGTAAACATAGAAAAAGTCTTAGGTCTTTAAGTTCAGCTCATGAAAAATGGGGGCAAAAACAAAAGTGTTGCGTTTATAATTTTGTTCAGTGTACATACTTGGGGTATAACATCAATGTCATTTATAATATATAGAGAATGTGTGTTACACTTATATAAACACAGATATCTGTATACAGATATATCCCAGGACAACTGGATAAAACTTGTCTGCCTACATGCAGGGGGCAGGGGAAACGTGTCAACCAAGCAACAACGAAAGATCACGTTCATTAAAATGAACCTGCGGTGCTGAAGATACATTTAGGTCATTCATTCACGCATCCTTAGTAACAGTCTGGTCATGACCTCAGTTGTTTATTTAGGCTTCTTATTTGTTTATATTTTGGAAATATATTTGTTAAAAAAATATTGCCAGCAGGTACAAGTTAAATCAAAAATGATAGCCAGCTGTGGCCAGGAGTCTGAGAGAGCGAAATTGGCCATGCTGTCAGGATGGGATGGATGGAATAGTCTCTGTCTCCCACTAATCGCAGTGACATTAGACTACCATCTGGGCAACTGTGAGCTCATGCATGTGGAAGAGCGCAGACAGAGCTTTCCCTTAAGTCACAGGTGTCCAATCTTTCTCTTTAAAGTGACGTGACATATAGCTAAGTATGGTGACCCATACTCAGAATTCGTTCTCTGCATTTAACCCATCCAAAGTGCACACACACACAGCAGTGAACACACACACCGTGAACACACACCCGGAGTGTCGGGCAGCCATTTATGCTGCGGCGCCCGGGGAGCAGTTGGGGGGGGTTTGGTGCCTTGCTCAAGGGCACCTCAGTCGTGGTATTGCCAGCCCGAGACTCGAACCCACAGGGTTAGGAGACAAACTCTCTAACCATTAGGCCACGACTTCCCCAATCTTATCCGGAAAGGGACGGTGTGGGTGCAGGTTTTCATTCCAATCAAACAGAAGCCACACCAGAGTCTACTAAAAGCCAAGAACAACTGATTAAACAGGTGGAATCAGGTGTAGCTTCTGCTTGGTTGGAATGAAAACATGCACCCACAACGGCCCTTTCTGGATAAGATTGGACACCGCTGAATTAAGTGTATAATGCTGGTCCAGTGATGCAGAAGTTTAGTCATGAGCAGAAGTTTAAACAAAAATGGTGGTGACAAACATGTTAGACTTCACCCTCCGGGGTTGGGGTGAGTGGTCAGCACATATGCATGGGTTTCTTTGAGGTTCTCCGGGTTTATCCCCCAGTCCAAAGACATTGCATTGGACACATATTGTATTCGTGTGAGGTGAGTGATTGTGCCCTGCATTGGGTATTGTTTTAATGCACTAATTAATAAAAAACACCTGCTTGGGAAACTGTACAATCAAAACACTTATTTTATTAACAAAAAGAATTGAACGTCACGGTTTAGTGCTTGGCCTATTAAATAATGTATAACAGCTTTTATCCAGAATATTCCCTGATCTTTTCTTTAGCTTTGCATGTCCCTCGGTAAGAGCTGATAAATAAAGAGTCTTTGTGCACGGGGATGGGGTTAAAGACGCCCTGAAAGCTTTTCTTTGGGAGGAGGCACTAATTATGCGCGCCGATTGTCGACAGCTCGATTGTGCGCGTCCAGCTGCACGCGGGAAGGTCGTGCGAGAGAAGAAGAGCGCGCGGGTGCGTGTGTGTGTGTGTGTGTGCTTTGAGTGCGAGAAGGCGAGAGCGCGAGGCAGACACACTGACGCCGCTCGCCAAATTCTTCCCATGCGCTGAGAGAGAGAGAGAGAGAGAGAGAGAGAGAGAGAGAGAGAGACGATTGTGTCTGTCCTTTATATATTTTTTGCTCCCCGAGCTGAGCGCGTGATGTGGGGGGTGTTTGGGACTCACCTGGTCCCGGCCACTATGCTGGAATCCGCGTGCACACAAACACGGCGCGAGACAATTGTTATAACCTTTTATAACTCCTTTGTGCAAGATGAGCCAGCTCTTCTGTTAAGATTAACTGTAAAATGTTGAATTGTTGAATTATTCAATTATTATTCAAGAAACACAAAAAGCTGACATTCCTTATAATACGGGAAAGATGCTGATAAATGCACAAAAAACAGCTTCAAATTTGTCTAAATTGTATTTGAGAAATTTTCAAGTCTTAAACTTAAAGATACTTAAGCTATAAAAGTAAAACCCAAAGAAAGATTCACAAAATAAATACCATACATTGATTTTAGTTTAGTGGTTCACAAAGAAACATAGCACAAAAGCTAACCATGAACATCTTAGCATGTTAGCAACTCTGATTCAAGATCGATTCAAATTCGAGATTCAAACTCATGACCTTCCGATCAGTAGTCCAACACCTTAACCACATCCCAAGATCAAATAGATCAAATATGATTATGGGGAAATGGAGTGTTTGAAAATGTAAGGAATAAAAGTCAAGAAAGAAAGAAAAACTCGTAATCAGATTCACAGGCTCATTAAAATGTAGTCATTAAAAAGTGTTATGAGTTCAAATGTGCTTACTCTTTGTACTAAAAAAGGCTGCTACTGAACATGAATAGATTACTCACATTATTATGAAATATCAAGGGCAGGCTATCACTATATCTAGACAAAATAGCACATCAGGCCAGATATTTTGAGTGTTGCCAAGTAGAACTATCAGGGCAAGTGCGCTCAAAGGCATATTATCCACTATCCACTAATGCTGTCCTAAAACTTCTTAATTGGATGTCTTAAAACTTAAAAGTTGCTGAAAAGTTTAGATGTTTAGTTCAATGGTGATCACCTCGTGTTTGGTTTAAATCAGCTTTCTAGTTTTGCTTTAAAACATATTCTTTGTCATTATTAAGAACAACAGCACTTATTTTTTATTCATGTCATGAATAGTAACTGTAGTTTTTACTTTTTGTACACGTGTCATGAAAAAAAACTCAGACTGCAGAATGATGCAACGTCTTGTTTTTGTCATATGTAATGCGTTATAGGGTGTGACTTACATAATTTAAGGATAATTATGGTTGTATACCTGGTATTATCCCACACTAAACCAAGAAAGGAGGAGGTTGGATCATTGTATTTGTTTAGCACTCATCCCACTGAAGAACTTTGTTTCAGAGGGAACTCCTTGCAATGAATCCATGGTTTTATAAATTGTATAAAGTGTTAAAATAGTACATAAGCATTTACTTTGGACAGGCTTTCTGTATACAGTATGCAGTACCTTTATTTATTTATGCACCTTTATTATACAGTTAATATGCCTATTTTTATTTTCTTATTTAAAAAATATTTTTATGTTTATACTTTTCTTGGCTTATAATGTCTTTATATTTATGCTGTACACAGGTATATTATACCTGTACACCAAGAAAAAGTGTACAATGCATGTAAACTGAGGGTACTTGGCACTAAAGGTGGTTCTGATTTTAATGTAAAAACTCTGCAAGAGAGTAAGAAATTAGATAAATATTTTGGCATGTTTTATTTATATATATTTTTTATGTGTTATAGTCAGAGCTGGCTCATAGGTGAGCTCTTGGGTCCTGCTAACATTAAGTTTAGTTTTATTTGTATAGCAA
>NC_083469.1:6799918-6817418 GCF_030014155.1 Tachysurus vachellii | reverse complement strand
GAGAGAGATTGATTGAGGGGGAGGAGAGAAAGGGAGAGCGCTGACTTTACTTTTCTCTTTCCCATCTATGTTGCAGGTGCAGGACAGAAACTTCTCCACTCATGGACAAGAGAGAAAGGGAGTGAAGGGCCTGAACACACACACACACACACACACACACACACACACACACACACACACACACACACACACACACACACACACAAGGAGTGCAGCTATTCAGAGTGTGGGAAAAGAACCTGCACTCCACTCGAACCATGCAGTCTTTGGTCACTGGACACTTGAACACACCAAAGCTGAAGATTTCTGAAGTTTGGATGGAAAGCTCTCTTATAAAGTGTTTTTTTTTAATACAATCATTTTTCTTTTTGTGATGCTACAATCAGGCATTATGTATTGCTGACTGGTTACATTCCAAGCTATTAAGACGACACACACTTTACATTCCCTCTCTCTCTCTCTCTCTCTCTCTCTCTCTCTCTCTCTCTCTCTCTCTCTCTCTCTCTCTCTCTTGGTTACAAATGGACATCAATTTATCAAATTATTGGTATCGTTCGAGTATATGTATATATTCTTTTTTTTTTTGGTGGGGTATGTATGGATTATAGACAGATTATAATGTGAACTCTATAAATATAGAGTGAATTGTAAATGTTTGTGGGGATTTTACATTTCTGCAGACTTTAAATGTATCTGCTGAGTTTTATAAACTCTTATCAGTTGTGTTTTGTATACATTCACTTTTTTTGCATAATGAAATAAATCACTTGAAGAAAATGAAGCCTAGCATGCATGTCTGATATTGCCATCCAATACAATGCTGAAACTCAGGCTCCTATTGAGACACACAGCTGGTCATTGGGTAGTTTGTTCGTTACCAGTGAATGAGAATAATGCATGTTCAGCGGTGACTGACACGGCTGTGGGGACTCATTTAGCTTGCTTTTAAATAGCTCTTGAGGGAAAAATCCCTCAATGGGATTTTTTTAAACACTTTTTCAAGTAGGAGTGTTGATACAGAAGTCTTAAGTTTAATCATCTATCATTATAATTATTAATTTGGCAGATGTTTTTATCTAAATAGAGCTGAGGAGTGGGGATTAAACAGTGTGGCAGATTTGCAGTACCAGAATTCAAGCTCATATCCTAGTCCAGAGCCCTAATTGCTTAACAGAACCATAGACTCAGGTTTAAGATGTCTTTCTTGATTACACAATATTTTTTAAAAGTCACCATTACATGACCATATCTAGAGCAATCCACAGTTAGTACACATTTAAACTAAATGTTGGGGGTTTTTTTTTGTTGCTTTTTACAATTTATGAGGATATTTACAACATGCATTTGGTTCTAATTACAGACAGATATTTAAAAATAGCCAGAGACTTTACTTAGATACAACAAGAAAGGCTTCAGTGACTAGTGGAGTGAAAAAATGACCCGTTATAATTTAGCACCATCTAGTGGTCAGTGAATTATTTAGCAGCCTGTGCAGTTGTGTTCCTGTTCCCAATCAGATTATACTGCAGCTTTTCTAATGCACAGCATTTTCTGGTGATGACTGAGATTTACTAAATAAGGAAATAACAAAGGTCAATTAACTGAGAGTTTTACATTAAAGTTCTAACTCAGACCACAATAATAAACAAGTAACAGTTATCTACATAATAGTAAATGAGTAAGAGCAAATTAAAAATGACTGAATAATGGCCAGAGCAGAAGGCCAATAGAATCCATATTGAGTATGTAGTAAAATTAAATACAATATTCAGAATGAACAGATAATAATATGTTCATTCTATGATACTGAGACTAGTACCACACTAGTATTTGCCACAAAAAAACACAGGACCAGGATTCTTTTGGGATGCATTAAATAAAAATTAAAAAAATCACACAATCAATTCATTTTTACTCTCATGCTGTCAGATTTATATTTGTGGGACAAACAAGAATCATGTTCATTAACATGAATGTACAGCACTGTTTGATGGATTTGCAGCATCCTTAGTAGCTGCCTGGTCAGGGCCACAGTGTTTTAAAGGCTACTAGTTTGTTTATATTGTAGGAAATAGTGGTTTAGAAGCCAACAAAATGTATTCATATAAAACATCAAAGGCATGTGATTTGCTGTATGAACATATAATAATAATAATAATAATAATAATAATAATAATAATAATAATAATAAATTAGTCAGATTACAGATTAGCTAGTAAGAATAATGCAGACTACTAGACAAAAGTAACCAAGAGAAAAAAGTTTTGTTTAAATATAACTATAGGAAGAGGAAACATAAGTTGAGTATTTTATTAAATTGTATTTAAATTAAAATTTAATTAAAACACTGTGGATCATGAAGCCAAAACCTTTATGACTCTAGCAAGGCACTTTTACCACACAGCATATTTAGATTACGATTAACCCTATTGAAAATGTGTGTGTGTGTGTGTGTGTGTGTGTGTGTGTGTGTGTGTGTGTGTGTGTGTGTGTGTGTGTGTGTGTGTGTGTGTAAAAGTGTGTGAAATATTGCAGTGTGTAAAACTACATTCAGTTCAGAAGCATTAAACAGATACAGATACGGTCATTGCTGACTATAGCAGTTTCAAGGTTAAATGATCAGGAACAGTACATTCAGTCATCAGCATACTTTCATCAGATCGAAGATTATCAAAAGTCTGTAAATATTGTTTTTAGTAGAGGGAGCCATTTGCAAGCATGTAAAATATTTTGGGATGTAAACTTTTTCTGCTTAGAACTAATTTTGCACATTTTGTGTACAGTTTATATGAATAGATTTAACATAGCAGAACATATGAGCCACAGACATATGAGAACAGGCCCTACCACTTTGATTATGACTATGACTGAACCTGCTAATGATGCCAGCTAACTTCATCTTCTTCCTGAATTTCGAGTGGGCTCTAGTTTGCACAAGTGGCCACAGTAAATAGAGTTGATGAAATAGATTTAATGATTTGCTGGTGGATGCTGCTTTTTAAAAAAAAAAAAATCAAGTTTTGACTTTCTATAATTTCTATAAAAATGTTTTCCTCCACATTTTTGCAAACTATACCATTTTTTAAAGTTTTCATTGTTACATGTTGTGTGACGTCACATTCCACAATATTAAATGTAAATTTAAAAAAAAAAAATGTGTCTTTGTTTATTTAATGAAAAGAAAGCATACACACAATCATTTTACTGCATAATGGTCTCTAAAATTGCTGTGCTACGTCATTTTTTAATTAATTAATAAACGTTAAAATTAAGTAACTCAATTAATGTGTTAATATATTTTACTTATATCCTGCATATTCTAGCCTTCAACAAATATTTATTTACTTTCTGGCTAGAATCATCCCCAAAAAAGGTGTTTTGAGTGTGGCAAATGAATAAATCATCACCAGAAGGGGGTGCTGTCTTAAAACAGTCGAGGATTTAAATCAAAAGCTATATTCGAAAATGGATGTACGATCCAAAATTTCACCTC
Source organism: Tachysurus vachellii (assembly GCF_030014155.1). Lineage (NCBI taxonomy): Eukaryota > Metazoa > Chordata > Actinopteri > Siluriformes > Bagridae > Tachysurus > Tachysurus vachellii. The sequence goes on along the minus strand of NC_083469.1, from coordinate 6,813,925 downwards.
AATCTTCGTCTCACTGAGCACATCATGCTAATAAGTGTGCTATCTACAGTGTCAAATGCTCACTGATTTCGCTCTTTTGTGTATATCTGCTGTGTCAGATATTTCAGAAGAAAATCTCAGAATGTTAATAACTAATGACTCTCTAATTGAATCACTTCTGATTAAGGCTTATGATTGGCCATTTGTCATAATCAGAAGTACTGTGTATTAGGAGTACGTTTGCCAGTGATACCACAGAAATCTCGAAACACACAGACACTGAATCGTTTAGGAAGGAGGCACAAATTAAGTCTCTGGGATGAATGAATTTTGTTCTGAGAGGTTTAACTGAACACCAAGACACCAACCAAAAACTGGTGAAGGAGTTGGAGGCTGGAGTGTACATTTACCATTAACAGCGTCTGACATCATCATGGCCTGAAAGTATGTTGTGCAAACAAGAAGCCCCTATTCCAAGACCAGTATAAAAAAGGTAGACTGAAGTGTCTAGGTTTGGACCATTCCCACTGTGAAGCATGTGGGTGGCAGCATCACAATGTTTTGGGTGCTTTGGGTTTAAAAGGGACTGGTGGCGGAAGTAAGATTAGCATGAAATACTGTAATTATCATCCAGAAAGGTGATTGCAAGGTATAGCATACCTCAAAAACCTATAATGCAGTATCCTGAATGAAAATGATGCCGCAGCCACTCATGGCAGTGAGTCTAGGGACCACAATTAGCATTGTTCTCTGCTAAGTGGGAGGGACAATATTCTCTCTCTCTACCCCTGTGGCACTTCACCACTTTAGGCATCTGTGAGATCTTGAGTGCAGAAGAGGGTTGATAACGCTTTTCTCTCGGTATGTTATGCTGCTCTCTGATGCAGCATGAGTTTGAAAAAATAAGGTTTACATGTCTCAGAGGAAGCATGTTGGCCTTCACCCTTCATGAAAGGGCAGAGCTAGTGGGTGTTAGAGAGAAAATGGGAACCACTACAAATTGATCTATTTTGTAACAAATGAACTGGTCAGTTATGCACCTACTGATGAAACATTTTCTACTTTTCTAAAGTGGGAAAACATGGAAATATTCCATTAATTAAGTATTTCTAAAGATGAGCTCTTGCAGCTTGTGTATACTGAATTGTGTCATTTTCAAGGTAGTGCCAAATAGTGCAGTGCTACAATACCCATCAGACTGCACCCTGCATGTCACATGATCTGGTGATATGTTCCCTAATCACTCTGAGTTGTGTTTTATTATCACTTGTTAACACCACTATTTATGTTCTAGTTTTTCTGTGACTCTTTGCCAGGCTTTTGTTGCTGTCGTTTGCTGTCAGCAATAGGTTCTACTGTAGGTTCTAGACTGTGTATTTCTACCTTGTTCCCATAGCTCATGTTCATGATTCATTAGGTTAGATAATTCCAGACAGTTATCAGTATTACAATATTAATAAAGGGGATAAATGCAGTGTACTTCTATAGTAAATTGATGGACTGTAAAAATAAATTTGCCGAATAGAACACAAAGTTTCTACAGAAATAGGAAGTCCTTCATCAGCAAGAAACTGCTGCTGAAGCTGCAGAACATGAAATTAGTTGTGTTTTTCACGTAAGGGGATAAGTAATAGTAATTTTACTGTTTTTTAAAGGAATTTTCAGTTTAATTTGTATTTGAATCAAGTTACCAAGACAAAGGTCTTACTTTTTTTTAATACCCTGTATACAGTATGCCTTGATAGGAAACAAACATGTTCACTTAACAGAACAGGTAAAAACAGTGCCAGCTTGTGGCTGAGAAGAAGCAGGAAGTGTTTTATGCACATTAAGGCAAATGGCAGGGTTGGATCTGCAGGCGTTGTCAGTGTCAACAGGAGTCTTGTTGCATTATTTGTGTTTTAGTGAGATAAGACAACGTTCTGTGTGAATCTTCTTCTCTTCCCTGCAGAAAGGACATAAGCTGTGCAGTTGTGTATAGTCTGATTGAGCCTTACGTTAAGGAAGTCTTGTGTAGCTGTAGCTGTGTGGTTTAAAATAACCCTCACATTTAGAGGGGTAAGGCGACAACACCCAAACATCCCAGTTCACCAAACCCTCTATGCCCATGAACCCTGCACCTGTTGATCGTGGCAAATTATAAACAACCAAAGGTTTACCAAATAAGGATGATAATGAGAGTTTGGCAAGGTAAAGAAGATTTAGGTGGAAGGTCAGATGTCTGATTACATTTGACAGCCAGTAAATAATCTCTTAATGAATTAGTAAATATTAGATTATAGATATTTTTCAGTACTTTGCTTTGGTTGGGTGATGGATGTTCCAAGAGTGCCTATATTTCCTCAACATAAATTAGGTTTTTACCTGTTTATATCATTCCACTCGTCTATGGTTGCCACATTGAATTCCACTTCCTCTTCCCAGTTCAAATCTGTTACTTCAGTAGAGTTAGCGAAATAATCAGCGGACATAGAAAAGAAAATTATTCAAGTGAATCATTTAAAAGGTTTAAAACATGAAGGATCTTCATCTGATTTTTACCAGGAGCACCTTTACCTGGAATGTCAATGTCAACAAATCAATGTCAGCTATCTAGCCAGCTAGCTGATGTGCATGTGGATCATTTTCTGCTAGTGGAGCAAATATGGAACATTTGGCCAAGTATCATTACTCAAGAATGAAATGTCTTATACTTAATATTAACTGCTCTGGTATAAAGACATTATACTTGCATATAGATTTTTTATACTGTATCTGACATGAATATTATTTTTAACATATGCTTATGTAACTGCAGTGAATCATAGCAATGTGGGGAACCTGGAGCCTATCTCAGGGGAAGTGGCACAAGGTGGAGGACACCCTGGATAGAGTGCCAGTCCTTCACAGGGCACAATCACACACTCACACACCCATTCACAAAATTGCATACAATTCAGGGATGCCAGTCAGCCTACAACCAATCAGTCTAAGAAGGATGACTAGCATGGCTAGTCCAAATACATACTGTATGTTTTCCCTGCTCTAAAACACCTACATGTTACATTTCCAGCATTTGGTAGACACCCTTATCCAGAGACTTTTTAATCTGATTTTATACAACTGCTCAATCGAGGGATAAGGGCCTTGCTCAGGGGCCCAGTGGTGGCTGTTTGGTGGACCTGGGGTTACAAATCACAACCTATACAACCCACAACAATACCTTAACCACTAGGCTACCACATCCCATCCCAAAACAGCAGAAACACATAAATATGCAGGAAAAATGGTTCTACAGAACGACAGCTGAAATCCTACCCAGGGCACAAGTGTAGCTAAACCAGTAGGTGCTGCTTTTTTCTCAGATATGTCACCTGTCTGTAGATTTATTCTGTGAATGCCTTATTTAAAGCATTTGTGTTTTTATCAGTCTGTTCGATCAAGTCCATTTTACTATTTATGATGTTTTGTGTGTGTATGTGTGTGTGTGTGTGTCAAGTCAAAACAAGTGGATAAACCCAGAGGCCACTAACTGTAGCAGTGCGTTACCGGGTTCTGAACAGCTATAAAAATGTTCAGGCAGGACGGTGAGTTCAACCAGATTTAAATAGCATATATTTTATATTACAATACAATTGAAATAGAATTTACCATCTGTCAGGAGTGCAGAGACTACTCAGTCTTGTAAAAACAAACATTTTTCTATTAGTTTTCCTTAGTTACTAAATAATTCATAGTTGGCATATCAGATGCTTTAGATTGAGTGCGTACAAAAGTGCTTTTAAGTGTCTATCAATGAATACATTAACACTGGATCACTAAATTACAGAATTAGGATACCATGAGCCTTCTACCGCTTATCCGAGCCTAAACTCTATTCAGGATTTTTTTTTTTTTCATGCATATAAAACAAAAAGGGGAAAAAGTGCTAGATTAGTGTTTCAGGAAGACCATTATTTCTTCACCCGTCATTTGAAGATAACCAGTAGGCTGTTCGGACATCCTTGGAACGTTCATTCCACCACCTCGGTGCCAGAACAAAAAAAAGTCTTGTATACCTACCTCTTACCTTGAGAGATGGTGGGACCAGTCGAACAGTGATAGTAGCTCTGAGGGAGCAAGGTGCAGTGTTAAAAACTAAGTATCTGAATAACTGAGTAATAATGTAAGACTATTAGGGGTTAATTAGCTCTGAAAATGCTCCTATACTCCGCATGTCAAATAAAGAAAAGATCTTGGAGCATTTGGATAGGTATGTCTGAAGGTTATTGATAGTAGAGTTCACATAATTAAGATTGTCAAAGAGATTTTAGACATGATATGATTTTCCTTGACTATGGCTTTCAAATAGTCCAGTGTATAGTGTTTTTAAATATCAAAGTGGATTAATTTCTTCACAACGATAGGTATATGTGACCTTGTGGGAACATTTTTTCTCACAATTAGTTCCTAAATGTTTCCCTTGGGTTACTGAAATTAAGGTTAAGGTTAGATTTAGGTGTAATTTATCATTACTTATTAATAAAGTCATTGGAATGTCCTTACGACAATTGTGTGTGTGTGTGTGTGTGTGTGTGTGTGTGTGTGTGTGTGTGTGTGTGTGTGTGTGTGTGTGTGTGTGTGTGGTTTCCCTCTGGGTGCCTTCAAGAAAATAAGAGATCTAGAAAATTCCTAAGATTCCTGATAAGACAGTCACATCAACATTATAAACATTCCGAATGTTTTCCTTTTTTTTTTTTTATTAAAAGTAATCATTCATCTCACAAATTGAAGAAACAAACTGATCTAAATGTATGTAGTGTTGTGATATTGATATAGAACATAGAAATAACCTGAAACCAAGATAACTTTTGTCTGTTGATGTTAATATATAACAACAATGCGATACTGAAATGTCTGAACAGTCTATGTAAAGGATGAGAGACACTATGGTGTAATCACAGGTGGGTTAACCAGACAGACCGTCTCTGACCGAACACTTAGAATTAATTACCACTAGTTCCGCAACCCTTTTTGTCACAAGCATGGTTCTTATTTGTGCCACATGCTATAACTATAGTAAGCTGAAAAAAGAAAGAAAAAAAAGAAAAGAAAAGAAAAAAATTATAAAAGCAGCAATGAAGCAGTCCATATCTATATATATCTGGCAAAACCTGTCTTAATAAAAGGCAATAAATTTTAAGACAAATAATTCAGATGACTATATATTTTTGGCTCATGCAATAGAAACATATGTCATATGTCATCAAAATATATATTTTTTTGCTTATTAACACCTGAGTTATAGATAGATAGATAGATAGATAGATAGATAGATAGATAGATAGATAGATAGATAGATAGATAGATAGATAGATAGGAAATTGGTTTGCTCGAGTGGCCGAACATAGCAATACAATACAAAGGATAAAAGATATAGAAATAAAGTGGATAGAGGTAGACAAAAAAACAATTACACTGTACAAAACTTTGCAAACTTTACATACAAAAAATCAAGTAATTTCTCTCTTTTTTGATGATGTCATGGTATGTGACATATGTTGTGACAGGCTTTATGACATTTGACTAGAAAAACTCCTCAGCCCTGAGTTCAGTATATGACGTCACGTCAACATGGCTGGTGATGCCATCTACTGCATGTAAAATCTCACTTCACTGATTTAAAATGAGTTTGTAGTAGTTTTACTTTAAATCAACCAATATAGACATGGCTGGTTAAATCCTTATCACTGTTCTGACAGTAACATTAGCTAACTAGCTTGTTGCTAACAAAACACACTCTCTATTAAACAGTCCATGTTTTTCAATAATTTTGCAATAATGAGCTTAATAATGACGTAATTCCAATTCCATAATTTCCATTTCAGGGTTACACTGCATGCAGCATTTGGTCTAAACAAAATCATTGCTTTTATTTTTGTATTTTATTATTATTTGAAGATGCACAAGACAAGGAAATCTATAAAATATGATATTTCATAAGATTTCCATATGCAATCTTCATCCTGGTGTTGCTTTTTAATTTTTCATCACCTCATCTTGGGCCAAAATGTCTTCCTGTGTCCCTGCTGCTTAATATGCATTTAAAAGAAAAACCTGAAAACTATGTTATATTTATGACAAACATTAAAATATCTGGTAAAGAATTCCTAGCCTTAATCTACGGTCTTAGGAAATTTTTTCATCACGAATACAAGTTCTCTATTTTATTGTTTTTAAAATATTTTACAGCATAAACTCTTAACTCTTTGTTGTTGAGATAAAAGGGAAAATGACGCGCTGGCCCTTTAAGGCCGGGGGTCGCGCCGTCCTCCAACTGCTTTATGCTAATTTATGCGGAGTTGCGCGGGCCGCAGCGTGCCGTCAACCAATCAGAGCGCCCCTCAAACCGCGGGAGATCCGAATTTCGCGGGACGTAATTTGGCGCTAAAACTGCGCTCTGTCGTTCCGGCTTGGTGTCAAAGAGGGAGCAGTGTCGCCGCTGCTGGAGTCCGGAGCGCAGCTCTACTGAATTCACATCCGGGGAAAACAAAACAAAAAACAAACAAAAAAGAAGATATTTAAAGATTTATTTGTGTTTTAGTGAAAATCAACCGAATTTGTGCATCAAACGGACTGAACAGTTTGAATGAAAGGATCATTTTGAACCTCAGATAATAAGCTGAAATCCTGCTGCTACTGGAACAAAGGACACCGCACTCAAAGCCTTTTACTATAAATAGGCAAATAATTTACTAAAAAAAATACTGATTGTAGATTTATACATTCCTAGAGTTCTGAATTTGATCTGCTCTTTAATATAAAAAAACAAACACTTTGAACCAAAAGAGAATTATCATCATAACTGCTGAATCATTGACTCGTACAGAAGCAACTCGGAAACGCAAAACAAAGCAAAGCAACCACACACTTTAATTTCCGATTGCTGCTTTTTTGCTGTAGCTTTAGTCGGTGCTCGGTGTGCACGATGATCCGGACCCCTAGACGTGTGTCTCCGGCCTCAGCTCGGGCTCCGGTTGCTCTGTCCTGCCCGCAGAAGAAGCTCCTCTCCGGAGTCAGGGCAGATTTGCTGAGCTCGGGACTCGCGAGTCCGCCCATGAGCTCGGTGCCGCTCGGGTACTTCACACAGCTCGGAAACACACCGGCGACCGAGCGGAGAACCGCAGACTGTCTGTACGCCACTCCGCACGGAGCACGAGCTCAGAATGGCCGCCAGCCCGCTACCCGACTCCCGGTAAGACCCCCGATTTATTAACCTTCAGCAACCCGACAGTGGGGCTACGTGCGGATCAGCACATTACTGTAGTGAGTAGAAGCATTAAACAGCACGCTGACTGTGGTCCAGTCCCACTGTGCTGCCAACATGGACACTGTCTACAGGGATATTATTCTATTAATATGGACATTGTCTAATTACTATGGGCATTATCTGATCTGATGGGGCTATTAACTTTATTGGTCAATTAGGACATTATCTGATTAATATGGACAGTATCTGATCTACTCTGGGCATTATCTGATCTGATGGGGCTATTAACTTCATTGGTCAATTAGGACAGTATCTGATTAATATGGACAGTATCTGATCTACTCTGGGCATTATCTGATCTGATGGGGCTATTAACTTCATTGGTCAATTAGGATATTATCTGATTAATATGGACAGTATCTGATTAATATGGACAGTATCTAATCTACTCTGGGCATTATCTGATCTGATGGGGCAACTAACATCATTGGTCAATTAAGACATTATCTGATTAATATGGACAGTATCTGATCTACTCTGGGCATTATCTGATCTGATGGGGCTACTAACTTTATTGGTCAATTAGGATATTATCTGATTGATATGGACAGTGTCTGATCTACTGTGGGAATTATCTGATCTGATGGGGCTACTAACTTTATTGGTCAATTAGGATATTATCTGATTAAAATGGACAGTATGTGATCTACTCTGGGCATTATCTGATCTAATATGGCTATTATCTTCATTGGTCAATAGGGATATTATGAGATTAATATGAACATTATCTGATTAATATGGATAGTATCTAATCTAATATGGTTAATATCTGATTAATCTGCCTGCTTTCTGATTAATATGGACATAATCTGAGTGAAAATGGGCATAATCTAGTTAATGTGTGAATTATCTGACTAATATAGATATACCCGGTATCAGGAACTTTAATATGTAATGTATGTGATACTTAATGGCATTTCATATTTATCATTAATACTTATTTTATTCATTAATTATTTTCCCTTCCATATTGTCTATATCAGAGTTATTAAAAGTTTATTACAGAATTACAAAAAAATTAAAGATTAGAAATTTAAAAAACAAATTATTCTTAGATTTATGGTTTCATGTTATTTAAGGTTTTAACACAGTTTTTTAATACAGATAACGTAGTATTTGTGTTTTGTGCATGTTGTCAGAGTAAGTATAGACATATTATAAACACACATTTTAAATACAAGGAAGCCGTTTCTGTGGATGAATGAATATAAATAATGATTTTTCTTGCATAGAAAATAAAAACAGCCAATTTTGCATTTCTTTTTAAAAAGGTGATTCTCACTATGAGATCCATGAAGCAAAGGTGCTTAAAAAAATATAAAAACCACAACTTATTACTATGATTAAAGTTTTTGTATTTATTTGCCTGTTTTACTGCTCATGAATATTTACATTTACATTTACAGCATTTGGCAGAAGCCCTTATCCAGAGAATACATGAATAGAACAGGTTTAATCCAAACGTGTCAACAATGGCAAAAATCATCACACGTGTTTAAATAACGTTCCCGCAATAAATGTACAGTGTTACAGGTTAGTGTAACCGTTCAAGTGGTTAAGGCTCTAGGTTGTTGATCAGAGGATCAGGGTTCAAGCCCCAGCACTGATAAGCTGCTTCTGTTGGGTGCTTGAGAAAGGCCCTAAACCCTCTTTGCTCTGTATCATGGCTGACTCTGAGCTATTATTCTATTCTAGCTAAATATATTATTCTATTCTATTCTATATCTATTCTAAATATAGATGGATAGATATTTATAGATAGATAGATACTTTATTGATCCCGAAGGAAATTCAAGATAATATATTTACATCTCGCATGCACATTTTGCCACACACTTAATTTGCATTTCTCTTCATGCAAAAAGAACAATAAAGAAAAAAAGCGAAGAAAAGAAATGTTTCTGCATTCTATATCTTCACCAGGTCGATTTCAATAGGTGAGATAATGTTTATTTCAGGACTTGCTTTGAAAATAGAGGTAGCTGTTATGCAGATCTGCAAAGCGCAGCCTGTAGTGAGCGAAACGAATCCTGCAGATTGTGTGAGTGTATTAGAATATAATAGCTCTGACGAGTTGAGGCTTAAGAGGTTTATTTAAGATCCTACGGGAGCTGAGAGAAAGAAACAGGGGGAAGGGGTGAGAAGTCTGTTTAGGTGAATATATGCCCTGGGTCTAACTGTAGTGGTAAGCTTGAGTGGGGGATGAACACCATGTGTTTATGTCATCAGCTGTAATGATCTTATACACTATTTTGCCCTGTTTGATGTTACCGATGTTAGAAATGCTGTTAATAATTTGCACGTTTTGGATTAGTGAAGAAAGACAGTCGTAAAGGTTGCTTATTTAATGTTTCAGTTCAATCATGAAGTTGTTCTCTCACACTGTGAGTCTCTTCACACCGATCACCTGTCCGCCAGGTTCGACCTGTTCGTGTCTGTTTGGAAATGTTGGGCAGATCACTGTAGCTTGAACATTATATTTGTGTGTACACATCCTGGACTATCACTTGTAGTTTTTGCTGTGTGTGCCAAATTGGTGGGAGATTGACATTGACTAGCGGCAGCTGAGCTTGTAGAAGCAACAAGAGAGATTGAGAGGCTGTGATTGGCTGTGAGCAAGCCAGTGACATCATTGAAATCAGACAGACAGCTTAATATTTCCACATGTATACTACATTTTGACAATAAAATGCCCACAGAAAGCTTTTAAATCCATTTCCATGCTACAGGTGTGTGTGGGATTGTTTTTTAATCTGGTCGGGAATTTTGACTGATCCCCCCCAGTTATTCCTGGTTTGCATACAACATTCTGTAATCACTTTATATAAACCAGGTTAATATGGTGTAACTTAAATGATTGCTTAATAATAAAGTTTTTACACTACTGTGGCTTTCATAAGGATAAAGCTGCTTAGTGAAGATGTACCAAGAAGGTAAATATGTTGCACCACACAAGACACTCAGTACACTGCCATCTTTGTCCTGCAAGTTTTATCTCTGCAGAGGAAAAATAGCCTCTCATGCCCCTTGGACCTTGGGTCCCACAGTCGCTTTGTCACAAGCTATATGCTACTTTCGGGTCTCTCTGAGCCACCAGAACAGCTTTATTGCCATGATTGTTAGCATACAGTATTGCCAAAGCATCAAGAATGAAAGAATATAAATCAAGAAATAAAATAAAATAACAATTACAAATTATAAGGTACAAGTGAACAGAAGAACAATAAATTAATGTTATGTGAGGGCAATTATTTACAAATGCACAAAATTTACTTAATTGAAGAAGATAAATGAAAATACAAACACCAAACTATCAAAAAAATATTCCCTCTGTTGGTGTTTTGATGGCAGTGGCGAAGAGTTACTCGTCACTCAAAAATTTACATTTATGGCATTCAACGGACACCCTTAATTTATACAGCTGAGCAAGTGAGAGTTAAGGGCCTTGCTCAGGGGCCCAGGAGTGGCAGCTTGGTGGCCCTGTGGTTCAAACTCACAACCTTCCAACCAGTAGCCCGACACCTTAACCACTGAGCTACCACAACCCCATTATGTCCCACTGGTCTTTAACTTGGTTGAGATAATTGAGATCTGCTAACCATGAAGACCATAACGTTAATGTGCCGTGCAGGTGGGCGGAGTTAACTATAGGACAGAGTGGAATGCTTGTGAGGACTTCGCAGATTTTCAGGAACATGACAAGCTGCATTTTTTCTGTTTTATTGACGTCGGGAAAGGCTGGTGAGGGAACGACCGACAATGGCTGCTAATATATAAGAGGCAACAGCTGTATAAGAGAAACGACTCGTTTTATAGATGTTATACAAGACTAAAGTATCTATAAGTAGAAAGAACAAATTGGTGTCATGCTTAATTAGTAACAATTGTACGGCATTCAGAGATTTCTGTTTTCTGCTTTGCATCTTGTTGAACCGATTATTTTCAATGTATTTTTTTCTTCCTTAAGTGCAGATGAAACTGAGCTCTTTTTCTGTCATAGTTTCAATCTGACTGAGTGACATTGTTAAGTGGGGCACTGGATGCTCATGTGTGGAAGCTCTTCATGAGCTGAAACATGCTCACACTCGTAGGCGTATGTCCCGTATGTCATAGGCCAGGAGCACCTGTTGGGTCGGACTTTCAACGGCTGTTAGTTGAGTCTTCGAGGAATCTTTAGTAATTAATGCTGCTGTTCTTTGTCATAGTTGTAGCTGGATGGAGTTTTCTGTAACAGCAGTTCGCACAGTTGTTCTGTCAGAACCTCCTTTTTTTATTTATGGACTAATAAATATATATTTTTATTGACCTTTACTATAGATTGTAGACGTTGCACATAATCTAAAACAATTTGATAATAAAGGGATTGAAAAGCAAAGACAAACATTTGTGGTTATTGATTTTGTGAAGCTTTTCTGTAGAAGGAGTCTCCACTGTCGGCATAAAACCGATTAACTTTTCAGACACAGATTTCTACAAGATGTAAAAGTAAAAGTAAGACGTGTTAGCTTTATTTTGATTAAGAAATCCGATATATACGTATAATTAATATAAAGTAAGTGTAATATAATAAGTAAATCTATTCTTCCATACTACTTATTCTACACAGGGTCTTGAGGAAATTTGGGACTATTCCAGGGGTCACAGTGACAGAGTGGCGACCCATCACAGGGCACAATCACACACACACACACACACACACACACACACACACACACACACACACACACACACACACACACACACACACACACACACACACACACACCATGGACAGTTTAGAGATGCTAATCAGACTATTGCTCATGCCTTTGTATCTGGGGAGGAAACTGGAGTACCCAGAGGTATGAAACCCAAAACTGCAGAGGTGTGAGAAAAACATGCAAATCCCTAAACAATCGTATCCGCTTTTCTTTTTTCTTTCTTTACAAATGGATTGCATTTAAAGGAAATGTTTCTCCAAATCATGCATTTAAACCCTGATACAGTATGTGTCTGATGTTTTTGAATCACATGTAACAGCATATCATGCAGTCATGGATTTGGGGATGTGACAGCTCAGTGGTAAAGGTGTTGGATTACTGAGCAGAAGGCTTTGAGCTTGAATCCTAGGTTGATCATGCTGGCACTATTGGGACCCTGAGTTTGGCCCTTAAACTTTAATTGCTCAGTTGTATAAACTGAGATAAAAAAAAAAAGAGTGACTTCCAAAATTCTATAGATAGATACTGGAGGAAATTCAAGCATCCAGAAGCAACATACAGAAAATAAGATTATCACAAATACAGTCGTCCTCAACACCCCAAGCATATCAAGAAATTTGTATCCACAAATGTACTTAGTGCTTTATAGCATCTGTAAGCTTTGACTTTCAGCTCTTTTGGTGTTTGTAGGCTTGTTTCAGTGTGCTGCTTCTCTATCATTACTTCTCTGCAAAAGAAACACTGCATGTGTTGATAACTGGACTGCCTACAGGGTTCTGTGTGTCCCTCATACATACTTTGTGTGTGCGTTTGTATGCGTGTTTGTATGTGTGTGTATGTATGTGTGTGTGTGTGTTTGTATGTGTGTGTGTTTGTATGTGTGTGTGTGTGTGTGTGTGTGTATGTGTGTGTTTGTATGCGTGTTTGTATGTGTGTGTGTGTTTGTATGTGTGTGTGTTTGTATGTGTGTGTGTGTGTGTGTGTAAGAGAGAGAGAACACATCATCTTTCTAGTAAATGAAGATTACACAATAATGTTAGCACCAACTCTACATGTCTCATGTGAGGTGTGAGAAGAAGCTTTGTCCTTTGTCTTCCCCAAAGTAGGATGTTTATTACTCCTCGATCACTCGTCTATTACTGCGCTTTAGCACCTTCAGCCTGCAAACCTCAAAGAGCTGCATATCAAAGACACTAAAACACTGAACTTCACCTTTTTCTCTTCTTCAGCTTTTGTCCCTGTCTGTCTCTCTAATGCATTCACATAGACAGACACACACACACACACACACACACACACACACACACACACACACACACACACACACACACACACACACACACACACACACACACACACTGAATTCTTTTCCTTTTGCCCTGAAACCTTTGATGGCATGATCAGCAATTCAGGATGACCTTTTGCAATATGAATGAGTGTGTGTGTGTGTGTGTGTGTGTGTGTGTGTGTGTGTGTGTGTGAGTGTGTGCTTTCACTCTCGGGTGTGGCTGATTATGTGTGTATGTAGGCGTACTCAGAAAAAATGAAGAAATGTTCTATGTGAAGAAATGGATAAATGGATAGATGCAGAAAACCATATACATTTTAGTCATGATGAAAATATTAAATCCAGAATTATAGCCTGTTCATCTTTTCTTTGTTTTTCAATATATTTTGATTTATTTTAGATTTTTTTTTTAATGTAGTTAAGAGTTCAATGGAATGTACATGCTGACATTCCTCAATTTTGCTAAACTGACTTGCATCGACTTTTAAAAGTAAATTTAAATAGTCATTTCATGGAAATGTTTTTTTTTTTTTTTTTTACTCCGGGCAAGACTTTTTATTTTCATTGCATTACACATCAGTAGAGGAAGAAGGGGGAAGAGCCGGTTGCTGTGCCATGTCCTGTATGGGTGTGGACCTTATTTATAGAAGTGTGTGTAAAAGGTGGGGATTTAAACACATATGAAGTTGCAGAACAGCTGCGATATTTGCAGTTTTTCCAAAACGTATCGTTAACCCCTTTGGCATTCTGAA